>NW_026969863.1:0-23513 GCF_028390025.1 Pseudophryne corroboree
CAACTTCTGTCACCTTAGTGATACATTTTGGGATAGCACCTAAAGTTTAAAGCAGAAATTGGGGCACTTTTGAAATTTTCATTTTTGACCAAAATCGACAGGTCCGGGGCTTAGGGATTTTCTCATATGCCACAAAACGGTTGAAGCTTCTGTTCAAAAATGATGCTCCGAAATCAACTTCTGTCACCTTAGTGATACATTTTGGGATAGTACCTAAAGTTTATAGCAGAAATTGGGGCACTTTTCAAATTTCCATTTTTGACCAAAATCGACAGGTCCGGGGCTTAGGGAATTTCTCATATGCCACAAAACGGTTGAAGCTCCTGTTCAACAATGATGCTCCGAAATCAACTTCTGTCACCTTAGTGATACATTTTGGGACAGCACCTAAAGTTTAAAGCAGAAATTGGGGCACTTTTGAAATTTTCATTTTTGACCAAAATCGACAGGTCCGGGGCTTAGGGAATTTCTCATATGCCACAAAACGGTTGAAGCTCCTGTTCAAAAATGATGCTCCAAAATCAACTTCTGTCATCTAATGATACATTTTGGGATAGCACCTACAGTTTAAAGCAGAAATTGGGGCACTTTTGAAATTTTCATTTTTTACCAAAATCGACAGGTCCGGGGCTTAGGGATTTTCTCATATGCCACAAAACGGTTGAAGCTTCTGTTCAAAAATGATGCTCCGAAATCAACTTCTGTCACCTTAGTGATACATTTTGGGATAGTACCTAAAGTTTAAAGCAGAAATTGGGGCACTTTTCAAATTTCCATTTTTGACCAAAATCGACAGGTCCGGGGCTTAGGGAATTTCTCATATGCCACAAAACGGTTGAAGCTCCTGTTCAACAATGATGCTCCGAAATCAACTTCTGTCACCTTAGTGATACATTTTGGGATAGCACCTACAGTTTAAAGCAGAAATTGGGGCACTTTTGAAATTTTCATTTTTGACCAATATCGACAGGTCCGGGTCTTAGGGAATTTCTCATATGCACACAAAACGGTTGAAGCTCCTGTTCAAAAATGATGCTCCGAAATCAACTTCTGTCACCTTAGTGATACATTTTGGGATAGCACCTAAAGTTTAAAGCAGAAATTGGGGCACTTTTGAAATTTTCATTTTTGACCAAAATCGACAGGTCCGGGGCTTAGGGATTTTCTCATATGCCAAAAAACGGTTGAAGCTTCTGTTCAAAAATGATGGTCCGAAATCAACTTCTGTCACCTTAGTGATACATTTTGGGATAGTACCTAAAGTTTAAAGCAGAAATTGGGGCACTTTTCAAATTTCCATTTTTGACCAAAATCGACAGGTCTGGGGCTTAGGGAATTTCTCATATGCCACAAAACGGTTGAAGCTCCTGTTCAACAATGATGCTCCGAAATCAACTTCTGTCACCTTAGTGATACATTTTGGGACAGCACCTAAAGTTTAAAGCAGAAATTGGGGCACTTTTGAAATTTTAATTTTTGACCAAAATCGACAGGTCCGGGGCTTAGGGATTTTCTCATATGCCACAAAACGGTTGAAGCTTCTGTTCAAAAATGATGCTCCGAAATCAACTTCTGTCACCTTAGTGATACATTTTGGGATAGTACCTAAAGTTTAAAGCAGAAATTGGGGCACTTTTCAAATTTCCATTTTTGACCAAAATCGACAGGTCCGGGGCTCAGGGAATTTCTCATATGCCACAAAACGGTTGAAGCTCCTGTTCAACAATGATGCTCCGAAATCAACTTCTGTCACCTTAGTGATACATTTTGGGATAGTACCTAAAGTTTAAAGCAGAAATTGGGGCACTTTTGAAATTTTCATTTTTGACCAAAATCGACAGGTCCGGGGCTTAGGGAATTTCTCATATGCCACAAAACGGTTGAAGCTCCTGTTCAACAATGATGCTCCGAAATCAACTTCTGTCATCTAATGATACATTTTGGGATAGCACCTAAAGTTTAAAGCAGAAATTGGGGCACTTTTGAAATTTTCATTTTTGATCAAAATCGACAGGTCCGGGGCTTAGGGAATTTCTCATATGCCACAAAACGGTTCAAGCTTCTGTTCAAAAATGATGCTCCGAAATCAACTTCTGTCACCTTAGTGAAACATTTTGGGATAGTACCTAAAGTTTAAAGCAGAAATTGGGGCACTTTTGAAATTTTCATTTTTGACCAAAATCGACAGGTCCGGGGCTTAGGGAATTTCTCATATGCCACAAAACGGTTGAAGCTCCTGTTCAAAAATGATGCTCCGAAATCAACTTCTGTCACCTTAGTGATACATTTTGGGATAGTACCTTAAGTTTAAAGCAGAAATTGGGGCACTTTTGAAATTTTCATTTTTGACCAAAATCGACAGGTCCGGGGCTTAGGGAATTTCTCATATGCCACAAAACGGTTGAAGCTCCTGTTCAAAAATGATGCTCCGAAATCAACTTCTGTCACCTTAGTGATACATTTTGGGATAGTACCTTAAGTTTAAAGCAGAAATTGGGGCACTTTTGAAATTTTCATTTTTGACCAAAATCGACAGGTCCAAGGCTTAGGGAATTTCTCATATGCCACAAAACGGTTGAAGCTCCTGTTCAACAATGATGCTCCGAAATCAACTTCTGTCACCTTAGTGATACTTTTTGGGATAGTACCTTAAGTTTAAAGCAGAAATTGGGGCACTTTTGAAATTTTTATTTTTGACCAAAATCGACAGGTCCGGGGCTTAGGGAATTTCTCATATGCCACAAAACGGTTGAAGCTCCTGTTCAAAAATGATGCTCCAAAATCAACTTCTGTCACCTTAGTGATACATTTTGGGATAGTACCTTAAGTTTAAAGCAGAAATTGGGGCACTTTTGAAATTTTCATTTTTGACCAATATCGACAGGTCCGGGGCTTAGGGAATTTCTCATATGCACACAAACCGGTTGAAGCTCCTGTTCAAAAATGATGCTCCGAAATCAACTTCTGTCACCTTAGTGATACATTTTGGGATAGCACCTAAAGTTTAAAGCAGAAATTGGGGCACTTTTGAAATTTTAATTTTTGACCAAAATCGACAGGTCCGGGGCTTAGGGAATTTCTCATATGCCACAAAACGGTTGAAGCTCCTGTTCAAAAATGATGCTCCATAATCAACTTCTGTCACCTTAGTGATACATTTTGGGATAGTACCTTAAGTTTAAAGCAGAATCAACAATGATGCTCCGAAATCAACTTCTGTCACCTTAGTGATACATTTTGGGACAGCACCTAAAGTTTAAAGCAGAAATTGGGGCACTTTTGAAATTTTCATTTTTGACCAAAATCGACAGGTCTGGGGCTCAGGGAATTTCTCATATGCCACAAAACGGTTGAAGCTCCTGTTCAAAAATGATGCTCCGAAATCAACTTCTGTCACCTTAGTGATACATTTTGGGATAGTACCTTAAGTTTAAAGCAGAAATTGGGGCACTTTTGAAATTTTCATTTTTGACCAAAATCGACAGGTCCGGGGCTTAGGGAAATTCTCATATGCCACAAAACGGTTGAAGCTCCTGTTCAAAAATGATGCTCCAAAATCAACTTCTGTCACCTTAGTGATACATTTTGGGATAGCACCTAAAGTTTAAAGCAGAAATTGGGGCACTTTTGAAATTTTCATTTTTTACCAAAATCGACAGGTCCGGGGCTTAGGGAATTTCTCATATGTCACAAAACGGTTCAAGCTTCTGTTCAAATATGATGCTCCGAAATCAACTTCTGACACCTTAGTGATACATTTTGGGATAGCACCTAAAGTTTAAAGCAGAAATTGGGGCACTTTTGAAATTTTCATTTTTGACCAAAATCGACAGGTCCGGGGCTTAGGGATTTTCTCATATGCTACAAAACGGTTGAAGCTTCTGTTCAAAAATGATGCTCCGAAATCAACTTCTGTCACCTTAGTGATACATTTTGGGATAGTACCTAAAGTTTAAAGCAGAAATTGGGGCACTTTTGAAATTTTCATTTTTGACCAAAATCGACAGGTCCGGGGCTTAGGGAATTTCTCATATGCCACAAAACGGTTGAAGCTCCTGTTCAACAATGATGCTCCGAAATCAACTTCTGTCACCTTAGTGATACATTTTGGGACATCACCTAAAGTTTAAAGCAGAAATTGGGGCACTTTTGAAATTTTCATTTTTGACCAAAATCGACAGGTCCGGGGCTTAGGGAATTTCTCATATGCCACAAAACGGTTGAAGCTTCGGTTCAAAAATGATGCTCCGAAATCAACTTCTGTCACCTTAGTGATACATTTTAGGATAGTACCTAAAGTTTAAAGCAGAAATTGGGGCACTTTTGAAATTTTCATTTTTGACCAAAATCGACAGGTCCGGGGCTTAGGGAATTTCTCATATGCCACAAAACGGTTGAAGCTCCTGTTCAAAAATGATGCTCCAAAATCAACTTCTGTCACCTTAGTGATACATTTTGGGATAGCACCTAAAGTTTAAAGCAGAAATTGGGGCACTTTTGAAATTTTCATTTTTGACCAATATCGACAGGTCCGGGGCTTAGAGAATTTCTCATATGCCACAAAACGGTTGAAGCTCCTGTTCAAAAATGATGCTCCGAAATCAACTTCTGTCACCTTAGTGATACATTTTGGGATAGCACCTAAAGTTTAAAGCAGAAATTGGGGCACTTTTGAAATTTTCATTTTTGACCAAAATCGACAGGTCCGGGGCTTAGGGAATTTCTCATATGTCACAAAACGGTTGAAGCTCCTGTTCAAAAATGATGCTCCAACATCAACTTCTGTCACCTTAGTGATACATTTTGGGATAGCACCTAAAGTTTAAAGCAGAAATTGGGGCACTTTTGAAATTTTCATTTTTGACCAAAATCGACAGGTCCGGGGCTTAGGGAATTTCTCATATGTCACAAAACGGTTCAAGCTTCTGTTCAAATATGATGCTCCGAAATCAACTTCTGTCACCTTAGTGATACATTTTGGGATAGCACCTACAGTTTAAAGCAGAAATTGGGGCACTTTTGAAATTTTCATTTTTGACCAATATCGACAGGTCCGGGTCTTAGGGAATTTCTCATATGCACACAAAACGGTTGAAGCTCCTGTTCAAAAATGATGCTCCGAAATCAACTTCTGTCACCTTAGTGATACATTTTGGGATAGCACCTAAAGTTTAAAGCAGAAATTGGGGCACTTTTGAAATTTTCATTTTTGACCAAAATCGACAGGTCCGGGGCTTAGGGATTTAGTCATATGCCACAAAACGGTTGAAGCTTCTGTTCAAAAATGATGCTCCGAAATCAACTTCTGTCACCTTAGTGATACATTTTGGGATAGTACCTAAAGTTTAAAGCAGAAATTGGGGCACTTTTCAAATTTCCATTTTTGACCAAAATCGACAGGTTCGGGGCTTAGGGAATTTCTCATATGCCACAAAACGGTTGAAGCTCTTGTTCAACAATGATGCTCCGAAATCAACTTCTGTCACCTTAGTGATACATTTTGGGACAGCACCTAAAGTTTAAAGCAGAAATTGGGGCACTTTTGAAATTTTCATTTTTGACCAAAATCGACAGGTCCGGGGCTTAGGGAATTTCTCATATGCCACAAAACGGTTGAAGCTCCTGTTCAAAAATGATGCTCCAAAATCAACTTCTGTCATCTAATGATACATTTTGGGATAGCACCTACAGTTTAAAGCAGAAATTGGGGCACTTTTGAAATTTTCATTTTTGACCAAAATCGACAGGTCCGGGGCTTAGGGATTTTCTCATATGCCACAAAACGGTTGAAGCTCCTGTTCAAAAATGATGCTCCAAAATCAACTTCTGTCACCTTAGTGATACATTTTGGGATAACACCTAAAGTTTAAAGCAGAAATTGGGGCACTTTTGAAATTTTCATTTTTGACCAAAATCGACAGGTCCGGGGCTTAGGGAATTTCTCATATGTCACAAAACGGTTCAAGCTTCTGTTCAAATATGATGCTCCGAAATCAACTTCTGACACCTTAGTGATACATTTTGGGATAGCACCTAAAGTTTAAAGCAGAAATTGGGGCACTTTTGAAATTTTCATTTTTGACCAAAATCGACAGGTCCGGGGCTTAGGGATTTTCTCATATGCTACAAAACGGTTGAAGCTTCTGTTCAAAAATGATGCTCCGAAATCAACTTCTGTCACCTTAGTGATACATTTTGGGATAGTACCTAAAGTTTAAAGCAGAAATTGGGGCACTTTTGAAATTTTCATTTTTGACCAAAATCGACAGGTCCGGGGCTTAGGGAATTTCTCATATGCCACAAAACGGTTGAAGCTCCTGTTCAACAATGATGCTCCGAAATCAACTTCTGTCACCTTAGTGATACATTTTGGGACATCACCTAAAGTTTAAAGCAGAAATTGGGGCACTTTTGAAATTTTCATTTTTGACCAAAATCGACAGGTCCGGGGCTTAGGGAATTTCTCATATGCCACAAAACGGTTGAAGCTTCGGTTCAAAAATGATGCTCCGAAATCAACTTCTGTCACCTTAGTGATACATTTTAGGATAGTACCTAAAGTTTAAAGCAGAAATTGGGGCACTTTTGAAATTTTCATTTTTGACCAAAATCGACAGGTCCGGGGCTTAGGGAATTTCTCATATGCCACAAAACGGTTGAAGCTCCTGTTCAAAAATGATGCTCCAAAATCAACTTCTGTCACCTTAGTGATACATTTTGGGATAGCACCTAAAGTTTAAAGCAGAAATTGGGGCACTTTTGAAATTTTCATTTTTGACCAATATCGACAGGTCCGGGGCTTAGAGAATTTCTCATATGCCACAAAACGGTTGAAGCTCCTGTTCAAAAATGATGCTCCGAAATCAACTTCTGTCACCTTAGTGATACATTTTGGGATAGCACCTAAAGTTTAAAGCAGAAATTGGGGCACTTTTGAAATTTTCATTTTTGACCAAAATCGACAGGTCCGGGGCTTAGGGAATTTCTCATATGTCACAAAACGGTTGAAGCTCCTGTTCAAAAATGATGCTCCAACATCAACTTCTGTCACCTTAGTGATACATTTTGGGATAGCACCTAAAGTTTAAAGCAGAAATTGGGGCACTTTTGAAATTTTCATTTTTGACCAAAATCGACAGGTCCGGGGCTTAGGGAATTTCTCATATGTCACAAAACGGTTCAAGCTTCTGTTCAAATATGATGCTCCGAAATCAACTTCTGTCACCTTAGTGATACATTTTGGGATAGCACCTACAGTTTAAAGCAGAAATTGGGGCACTTTTGAAATTTTCATTTTTGACCAATATCGACAGGTCCGGGTCTTAGGGAATTTCTCATATGCACACAAAACGGTTGAAGCTCCTGTTCAAAAATGATGCTCCGAAATCAACTTCTGTCACCTTAGTGATACATTTTGGGATAGCACCTAAAGTTTAAAGCAGAAATTGGGGCACTTTTGAAATTTTCATTTTTGACCAAAATCGACAGGTCCGGGGCTTAGGGATTTAGTCATATGCCACAAAACGGTTGAAGCTTCTGTTCAAAAATGATGCTCCGAAATCAACTTCTGTCACCTTAGTGATACATTTTGGGATAGTACCTAAAGTTTAAAGCAGAAATTGGGGCACTTTTCAAATTTCCATTTTTGACCAAAATCGACAGGTTCAGGGCTTAGGGAATTTCTCATATGCCACAAAACGGTTGAAGCTCTTGTTCAACAATGATGCTCCGAAATCAACTTCTGTCACCTTAGTGATACATTTTGGGACAGCACCTAAAGTTTAAAGCAGAAATTGGGGCACTTTTGAAATTTTCATTTTTGACCAAAATCGACAGGTCCGGGGCTTAGGGAATTTCTCATATGCCACAAAACGGTTGAAGCTCCTGTTCAAAAATGATGCTCCAAAATCAACTTCTGTCATCTAATGATACATTTTGGGATAGCACCTACAGTTTAAAGCAGAAATTGGGGCACTTTTGAAATTTTCATTTTTGACCAAAATCGACAGGTCCGGGGCTTAGGGATTTTCTCATATGCCACAAAACGGTTGAAGCTCCTGTTCAAAAATGATGCTCCAAAATCAACTTCTGTCACCTTAGTGATACATTTTGGGATAGCACCTAAAGTTTAAAGCAGAAATTGGGGCACTTTTGAAATTTTCATTTTTGACCAAAATCGACAGGTCCGGGGCTTAGGGAATTTCTCATATGTCACAAAACGGTTCAAGCTTCTGTTCAAATATGATGCTCCGAAATCAACTTCTGACACCTTAGTGATACATTTTGGGATAGCACCTAAAGTTTAAAGCAGAAATTGGGGCACTTTTGAAATTTTCATTTTTGACCAAAATCGACAGGTCCGGGGCTTAGGGATTTTCTCATATGCTACAAAACGGTTGAAGCTTCTGTTCAAAAATGATGCTCCGAAATCAACTTCTGTCACCTTAGTGATACATTTTGGGATAGTACCTAAAGTTTAAAGCAGAAATTGGGGCACTTTTGAAATTTTCATTTTTGACCAAAATCGACAGGTCCGGGGCTTAGGGAATTTCTCATATGCCACAAAACGGTTGAAGCTCCTGTTCAACAATGATGCTCCGAAATCAACTTCTGTCACCTTAGTGATACATTTTGGGACATCACCTAAAGTTTAAAGCAGAAATTGGGGCACTTTTGAAATTTTCATTTTTGACCAAAATCGACAGGTCCGGGGCTTAGGGAATTTCTCATATGCCACAAAACGGTTGAAGCTTCGGTTCAAAAATGATGCTCCGAAATCAACTTCTGTCACCTTAGTGATACATTTTAGGATAGTACCTAAAGTTTAAAGCAGAAATTGGGGCACTTTTGAAATTTTCATTTTTTACCAAAATCGACAGGTCCGGGGCTTAGGGAATTTCTCATATGCCACAAAACGGTTGAAGCTCCTGTTCAAAAACGATGCTCCAAAATCAACTTCTGTCACCTTAGTGATACATTTTGGGATAGCACCTAAAGTTTAAAGCAGAAATTGGGGCACTTTTGAAATTTTCATTTTTGACCAATATCGACAGGTCCGGGGCTTAGAGAATTTCTCATATGCCACAAAACGGTTGAAGCTCCTGTTCAAAAATGATGCTCCGAAATCAACTTCTGTCACCTTAGTGATACATTTTGGGATAGCACCTAAAGTTTAAAGCAGAAATTGGGGCACTTTTGAAATTTTCATTTTTGACCAAAATCGACAGGTCCGGGGCTTAGGGAATTTCTCATATGTCACAAAACGGTTGAAGCTCCTGTTCAAAAATGATGCTCCAACATCAACTTCTGTCACCTTAGTGATACATTTTGGGATAGCACCTAAAGTTTAAAGCAGAAATTGGGGCACTTTTGAAATTTTCATTTTTGACCAAAATCGACAGGTCCGGGGCTTAGGGAATTTCTCATATGTCACAAAACGGTTCAAGCTTCTGTTCAAATATGATGCTCCGAAATCAACTTCTGTCACCTTAGTGATACATTTTGGGATAGCACCTACAGTTTAAAGCAGAAATTGGGGCACTTTTGAAATTTTCATTTTTGACCAATATCGACAGGTCCGGGTCTTAGGGAATTTCTCATATGCACACAAAACGGTTGAAGCTCCTGTTCAAAAATGATGCTCCGAAATCAACTTCTGTCACCTTAGTGATACATTTTGGGATAGCACCTAAAGTTTAAAGCAGAAATTGGGGCACTTTTGAAATTTTCATTTTTGACCAAAATCGACAGGTCCGGGGCTTAGGGATTTAGTCATATGCCACAAAACGGTTGAAGCTTCTGTTCAAAAATGATGCTCCGAAATCAACTTCTGTCACCTTAGTGATACATTTTGGGATAGTACCTAAAGTTTAAAGCAGAAATTGGGGCACTTTTCAAATTTCCATTTTTGACCAAAATCGACAGGTTCGGGGCTTAGGGAATTTCTCATATGCCACAAAACGGTTGAAGCTCTTGTTCAACAATGATGCTCCGAAATCAACTTCTGTCACCTTAGTGATACATTTTGGGACAGCACCTAAAGTTTAAAGCAGAAATTGGGGCACTTTTGAAATTTTCATTTTTGACCAAAATCGACAGGTCCGGGGCTTAGGGAATTTCTCATATGCCACAAAACGGTTGAAGCTCCTGTTCAAAAATGATGCTCCAAAATCAACTTCTGTCATCTAATGATACATTTTGGGATAGCACCTACAGTTTAAAGCAGAAATTGGGGCACTTTTGAAATTTTCATTTTTGACCAAAATCGACAGGTCCGGGGCTTAGGGATTTTCTCATATGCCACAAAACGGTTGAAGCTTCTGTTCAAAAATGATGCTCCGAAATCAACTTCTGTCACCTTAGTGATACATTTTGGGATAGTACCTAAAGTTTAAAGCAGAAATTGGGGCACTTTTCAAATTTCCATTTTTGACCAAAATCGACAGGTCCGGGGCTTAGGGAATTTCTCATATGCCACAAAACGGTTGAAGCTCCTGTTCAACAATGATGCTCCGAAATCAACTTCTGTCACCTTAGTGATACATTTTGGGACAGCACCTAAAGTTTAAAGCAGAAATTGGGGCACTTTTGAAATTTTCATTTTTGACCAAAATCGACAGGTCCGGGGCTTAGGGAATTTCTCATATGCCACAAAACGGTTGAAGCTCCTGTTCAAAAATGATGCTCCAAAATCAACTTCTGTCATCTAATGATACATTTTGGGATAGCACCTACAGTTTAAAGCAGAAATTGGGGCACTTTTGAAATTTTCATTTTTGACCAAAATCGACAGGTCCGGGGCTTAGGGATTTTCTCATATGCCACAAAACGGTTCAAGCTTCTGTTCAAAAATGATGCTCCGAAATCAACTTCTGTCACCTTAGTGAAACATTTTGGGATAGTACCTAAAGTTTAAAGCAGAAATTGGGGCACTTTTGAAATTTTCATTTTTGACCAAAATCGACAGGTCCGGGGCTTAGGGAATTTCTCATATGCCACAAAACGGTTGAAGCTCCTGTTCAAAAATGATGCTCCGAAATCAACTTCTGTCACCTTAGTGATACATTTTGGGATAGTACCTTAAGTTTAAAGCAGAAATTGGGGCACTTTTGAAATTTTCATTTTTGACCAAAATCGACAGGACCGGGGCTTAGGGAATTTCTCATATGCCACAAAACGGTTGAAGCTCCTGTTCAACAATGATGCTCCGAAATCAACTTCTGTCACCTTAGTGATACATTTTGGGACAGCACCTAAAGTTTAAAGCAGAAATTGGGGCACTTTTGAAATTTTCATTTTTGACCAAAATCGACAGGTCCGGGGCTCAGGGAATTTCTCATATGCCACAAAACGGTTGAAGCTCCTGTTCAAAAATGATGCTCCAAAATCAACTTCTGTCACCTTAGTGATACATTTTGGGATAGTACCTTAAGTTTAAAGCAGAAATTGAGGCACTTTTGAAATTTTCATTTTTGACCAAAATCGACAGGTCCGGGGCTTAGGGAATTTCTCATATGCCACAAAACGGTTGAAGCTCCTGTTCAACAATGATGCTCCGAAATCAACTTCTGTCACCTTAGTGATACATTTTGGGACAGCACCTAAAGTTTAAAGCAGAAATTGGGGCACTTTTGAAATTTTCATTTTTGACAAAAATCTACAGATCCGGGGCTTAGAGAATTTCTCATATGCCACAAAACGGTTGAAGCTCCTGTTCATAAATGATGCTCCAAAATCAACTTCTGTCATCTAATGATACATTTTGGGATAGCACCTACAGTTTAAAGCAGAAATTGGGGCACTTTTGAAATTTTCATTTTTGACCAAAATCGACAGGTCCGGGGCTTAGGGATTTTCTCATATGCCACAAAACGGTTCAAGCTTCTGTTCAAAAATGATGCTCCGAAATCAACTTTTGTCACCTTAGTGAAACATTTTGGGATAGTACCTAAAGTTTAAAGCAGAAATTGGGGCACTTTTGAAATTTTCATTTTTGACCAAAATCGACAGGTTCGGGGCTTAGGGATTTTCTCATATGCCACAAAACGGTTGAAGCTTCTGTTCAAAAATGATGCTCCGAAATCAACTTCTGTCACCTTAGTGATACATTTTGGGATAGTACCTAAAGTTTAAAGCAGAAATTGGGGCACTTTTGAAATTTTCATTTTTGACCAAAATCGACAGGTCCGGGGCTTAGGGAATTTCTCATATGCCACAAAACGGTTGAAGCTCCTGTTCAAAAATGATGCTCCAAAATCAACTTCTGTCACCTTAGTGATACATTTTGGGATAGTACCTTAAGTTTAAAGCAGAAATTGGGGCACTTTTGAAATTTTCATTTTTGACCAAAATCGACAGGTCCGGGGCTTAGGGAATTTCTCATATGCCACAAAACGGTTGAAGCTCCTGTTCAACAATGATGCTCCGAAATCAACTTATGTCACCTTAGTGATACATTTTGGGATAGTACCTAAAGTTTAAAGCAGAAATTGGGGCACTTTTGAAATTTTCATTTTTGACCAAAATCGACAGGTCCGGGGCTTAGGGAATTTCTCATATGCCACAAAACGGTTGAAGCTCCTGTTCAACAATGATGCTCCGAAATCAACTTCTGTCACCTTAGTGATACATTTTGGGACAGCACCTAAAGTTTAAAGCAGAAATTGGGGCACTTTTGAAATTTTCATTTTTGACCAAAATCGACAGGTCCGGGGCTTAGGGAATTTCTCATATGCCACAAAACGGTTGAAGCTCCTGTTCAAAAATGATGCTCCAAAATCAACTTCTGTCATCTAATGATACATTTTGGGATAGCACCTACAGTTTAAAGCAGAAATTGGGGCACTTTTGAAATTTTCATTTTTGACCAAAATCGACAGGTCCGGGGCTTAGGGATTTTCTCATATGCCACAAAACGGTTGAAGCTTCTGTTCAAAAATGATGCTCTGAAATCAACTTCTGTCACCTTAGTGATACATTTTGGGATAGTACCTAAAGTTTAAAGCAGAAATTGGGGCACTTTTCAAATTTCCATTTTTGACCAAAATCGACAGGTCCGGGGCTTAGGGAATTTCTCATATGCCACAAAACGGTTGAAGCTCCTGTTCAACAATGATGCTCCGAAATCAACTTCTGTCACCTTAGTGATACATTTTGGGACAGCACCTAAAGTTTAAAGCAGAAATTGGGGCACTTTTGAAATTTTCATTTTTGACCAAAATCGACAGGTCCGGGGCTTAGGGAATTTCTCATATGCCACAAAACGGTTGAAGCTCCTGTTCAAAAATGATGCTCCAAAATCAACTTCTGTCATCTAATGATACATTTTGGGATAGCACCTACAGTTTAAAGCAGAAATTGGGGCACTTTTGAAATTTTCATTTTTGACCAAAATCGACAGGTCCGGGGCTTAGGGATTTTCTCATATGCCACAAAACGGTTCAAGCTTCTGTTCAAAAATGATGCTCCGAAATCAACTTCTGTCACCTTAGTGAAACATTTTGGGATAGTACCTAAAGTTTAAAGCAGAAATTGGGGCACTTTTGAAATTTTCATTTTTGACCAAAATCGACAGGTCCGGGGCTTAGGGAATTTCTCATATGCCACAAAACGGTTGAAGCTCCTGTTCAAAAATGATGCTCCGAAATCAACTTCTGTCACCTTAGTGATACATTTTGGGATAGTACCTTAAGTTTAAAGCAGAAATTGGGGCACTTTTGAAATTTTCATTTTTGACCAAAATCGACAGGACCGGGGCTTAGGGAATTTCTCATATGCCACAAAACGGTTGAAGCTCCTGTTCAACAATGATGCTCCGAAATCAACTTCTGTCACCTTAGTGATACATTTTGGGACAGCACCTAAAGTTTAAAGCAGAAATTGGGGCACTTTTGAAATTTTCATTTTTGACCAAAATCGACAGGTCCGGGGCTCAGGGAATTTCTCATATGCCACAAAACGGTTGAAGCTCCTGTTCAAAAATGATGCTCCAAAATCAACTTCTGTCACCTTAGTGATACATTTTGGGATAGTACCTTAAGTTTAAAGCAGAAATTGAGGCACTTTTGAAATTTTCATTTTTGACCAAAATCGACAGGTCCGGGGCTTAGGGAATTTCTCATATGCCACAAAACGGTTGAAGCTCCTGTTCAACAATGATGCTCCGAAATCAACTTCTGTCACCTTAGTGATACATTTTGGGACAGCACCTAAAGTTTAAAGCAGAAATTGGGGCACTTTTGAAATTTTCATTTTTGACAAAAATCTACAGATCCGGGGCTTAGAGAATTTCTCATATGCCACAAAACGGTTGAAGCTCCTGTTCAAAAATGATGCTCCAAAATCAACTTCTGTCATCTAATGATACATTTTGGGATAGCACCTACAGTTTAAAGCAGAAATTGGGGCACTTTTGAAATTTTCATTTTTGACCAAAATCGACAGGTCCGGGGCTTAGGGATTTTCTCATATGCCACAAAACGGTTCAAGCTTCTGTTCAAAAATGATGCTCCGAAATCAACTTTTGTCACCTTAGTGAAACATTTTGGGATAGTACCTAAAGTTTAAAGCAGAAATTGGGGCACTTTTGAAATTTTCATTTTTGACCAAAATCGACAGGTTCGGGGCTTAGGGATTTTCTCATATGCCACAAAACGGTTGAAGCTTCTGTTCAAAAATGATGCTCCGAAATCAACTTCTGTCACCTTAGTGATACATTTTGGGATAGTACCTAAAGTTTAAAGCAGAAATTGGGGCACTTTTGAAATTTTCATTTTTGACCAAAATCGACAGGTCCGGGGCTTAGGGAATTTCTCATATGCCACAAAACGGTTGAAGCTCCTGTTCAAAAATGATGCTCCAAAATCAACTTCTGTCACCTTAGTGATACATTTTGGGATAGTACCTTAAGTTTAAAGCAGAAATTGGGGCACTTTTGAAATTTTCATTTTTGACCAAAATCGACAGGTCCGGGGCTTAGGGAATTTCTCATATGCCACAAAACGGTTGAAGCTCCTGTTCAACAATGATGCTCCGAAATCAACTTATGTCACCTTAGTGATACATTTTGGGATAGTACCTAAAGTTTAAAGCAGAAATTGGGGCACTTTTGAAATTTTCATTTTTGACCAAAATCGACAGGTCCGGGGCTTAGGGAATTTCTCATATGCCACAAAACGGTTGAAGCTCCTGTTCAAAAATGATGCTCCAAAATCAACTTCTGTCATCTAATGATACATTTTGGGATAGTACCTAAAGTTTAAAGCAGAAATTGGGGCTCTTTTGAAATTTTCATTTTTGACCAAAATCGACAGGTCCGGGGCTTAGGGAATTTCTCATATGCCACAAAACGGTTGAAGCTCCTGTTCAAAAATGATGCTCCGAAATCAACTTCTGTCACCTTAGTGATACATTTTGGGATACTACCTTAAGTTTAAAGCAGAAATTGGGGCACTTTTGAAATTTTCATTTTTGACCAAAATCGACAGGTCCGGGGACTAGGGAATTTCTCATATGCCGCAAAACGGTTGAAGCTCCTGTTCAAAAATGATGCTCCGAAATCAACTTCTGTCACCTTAGTGATACATTTTGGGATAGTACCTTAAGTTTAAAGCAGAAATTGGGGCACTTTTGAAATTTTCATTTTTGACCAAAATCGACAGGTCCGGGGCTTAGGGAATTTCTCATATGCCACAAAACGGTTGAAGCTCCTGTTCAACAATGATGCTCCGAAATCAACTTCTGTCACCTTAGTGATACATTTTGGGATAGTACCTTAAGTTTAAAGCAGAAATTGGGGCACTTTTGAAATTTTCATTTTTGACCAAAATCGACAGGTCCGGGGCTTAGGGAATTTCTCATATGCCACAAAACGGTTGAAGCTCCTGTTCAAAAATGATGCTCCGAAATCAACTTCTGTCACCTTAGTGATACATTTTGGGATAGTACCTTAAGTTTAAAGCAGAAATTGGGGCACTTTTGAAATTTTCATTTTTGACCAAAATCGACAGGACCGGGGCTTAGGGAATTTCTCATATGCCACAAAACGGTTGAAGCTCCTGTTCAACAATGATGCTCCGAAATCAACTTCTGTCACCTTAGTGATACATTTTGGGACAGCACCTAAAGTTTAAAGCAGAAATTGGGGCACTTTTGAAATTTTCATTTTTGACCAAAATCGACAGGTCCGGGGCTCAGGGAATTTCTCATATGCCACAAAACGGTTGAAGCTCCTGTTCAAAAATGATGCTCCAAAATCAACTTCTGTCACCTTAGTGATACATTTTGGGATAGTACCTTAAGTTTAAAGCAGAAATTGAGGCACTTTTGAAATTTTCATTTTTGACCAAAATCGACAGGTCCGGGGCTTAGGGAATTTCTCATATGCCACAAAACGGTTGAAGCTCCTGTTCAACAATGATGCTCCGAAATCAACTTCTGTCACCTTAGTGATACATTTTGGGACAGCACCTAAAGTTTAAAGCAGAAATTGGGGCACTTTTGAAATTTTCATTTTTGACAAAAATCTACAGATCCGGGGCTTAGAGAATTTCTCATATGCCACAAAACGGTTGAAGCTCCTGTTCAAAAATGATGCTCCAAAATCAACTTCTGTCATCTAATGATACATTTTGGGATAGCACCTACAGTTTAAAGCAGAAATTGGGGCACTTTTGAAATTTTCATTTTTGACCAAAATCGACAGGTCCGGGGCTTAGGGATTTTCTCATATGCCACAAAATGGTTCAAGCTTCTGTTCAAAAATGATGCTCCGAAATCAACTTTTGTCACCTTAGTGAAACATTTTGGGATAGTACCTAAAGTTTAAAGCAGAAATTGGGGCACTTTTGAAATTTTCATTTTTGACCAAAATCGACAGGTTCGGGGCTTAGGGATTTTCTCATATGCCACAAAACGGTTGAAGCTTCTGTTCTAAAATGATGCTCCGAAATCAACTTCTGTCACCTTAGTGATACATTTTGGGATAGTACCTAAAGTTTAAAGCAGAAATTGGGGCACTTTTGAAATTTTCATTTTTGACCAAAATCGACAGGTCCGGGGCTTAGGGAATTTCTCATATGCCACAAAACGGTTGAAGCTCCTGTTCAAAAATGATGCTCCAAAATCAACTTCTGTCATCTAATGATACATTTTGGGATAGTACCTAAAGTTTAAAGCAGAAATTGGGGCTCTTTTGAAATTTTCATTTTTGACCAAAATCGACAGGTCCGGGGCTTAGGGAATTTCTCATATGCCACAAAACGGTTGAAGCTCCTGTTCAAAAATGATGCTCCGAAATCAACTTCTGTCACCTTAGTGATACATTTTGGGATACTACCTTAAGTTTAAAGCAGAAATTGGGGCACTTTTGAAATTTTCATTTTTGACCAAAATCGACAGGTCCGGGGACTAGGGAATTTCTCATATGCCGCAAAACGGTTGAAGCTCCTGTTCAAAAATGATGCTCCGAAATCAACTTCTGTCACCTTAGTGATACATTTTGGGATAGTACCTTAAGTTTAAAGCAGAAATTGGGGCACTTTTGAAATTTTCATTTTTGACCAAAATCGACAGGTCCGGGGCTTAGGGAATTTCTCATATGCCACAAAACGGTTGAAGCTCCTGTTCAACAATGATGCTCCGAAATCAACTTCTGTCACCTTAGTGATACATTTTGGGACAGCACCTAAAGTTTAAAGCAGAAATTGGGGCACTTTTGAAATTTTCATTTTTGACCAAAATCGACAGGTCCGGGGACTAGGGAATTTCTCATATGCCGCAAAACGGTTGAAGCTCCTGTTCAAAAATGATGCTCCGAAATCAACTTCTGTCACCTTAGTGATACATTTTGGGACAGCACCTAAAGTTTAAAGCAGAAATTGGGGCACTTTTGAAATTTTCATTTTTGACCAAAATCGACAGGTCCGGGGCTTAGGGAATTTCTCATATGCCACAAAACGGTTGAAGCTCCTGTTCAAAAATGATGCTCCAAAATCAACTTCTGTCATCTAATGATACATTTTGGGATAGCACCTACAGTTTAAAGCAGAAATTGGGGCACTTTTGAAATTTTCATTTTTGACCAAAATCGACAGGTCCGGGGCTTAGGGATTTTCTCATATGCCACAAAACGGTTGAAGCTTCTGTTCAAAAATGATGCTCTGAAATCAACTTCTGTCACCTTAGTGATACATTTTGGGATAGTACCTAAAGTTTAAAGCAGAAATTGGGGCACTTTTCAAATTTCCATTTTTGACCAAAATCGACAGGTCCGGGGCTTAGGGAATTTCTCATATGCCACAAAACGGTTGAAGCTCCTGTTCAACAATGATGCTCCGAAATCAACTTCTGTCACCTTAGTGATACATTTTGGGACAGCACCTAAAGTTTAAAGCAGAAATTGGGGCACTTTTGAAATTTTCATTTTTGACCAAAATCGACAGGTCCGGGGCTTAGGGAATTTCTCATATGCCACAAAACGGTTGAAGCTCCTGTTCAAAAATGATGCTCCAAAATCAACTTCTGTCATCTAATGATACATTTTGGGATAGCACCTACAGTTTAAAGCAGAAATTGGGGCACTTTTGAAATTTTCATTTTTGACCAAAATCGACAGGTCCGGGGCTTAGGGATTTTCTCATATGCCACAAAACGGTTCAAGCTTCTGTTCAAAAATGATGCTCCGAAATCAACTTCTGTCACCTTAGTGAAACATTTTGGGATAGTACCTAAAGTTTAAAGCAGAAATTGGGGCACTTTTGAAATTTTCATTTTTGACCAAAATCGACAGGTCCGGGGCTTAGGGAATTTCTCATATGCCACAAAACGGTTGAAGCTCCTGTTCAAAAATGATGCTCCGAAATCAACTTCTGTCACCTTAGTGATACATTTTGGGATAGTACCTTAAGTTTAAAGCAGAAATTGGGGCACTTTTGAAATTTTCATTTTTGACCAAAATCGACAGGACCGGGGCTTAGGGAATTTCTCATATGCCACAAAACGGTTGAAGCTCCTGTTCAACAATGATGCTCCGAAATCAACTTCTGTCACCTTAGTGATACATTTTGGGACAGCACCTAAAGTTTAAAGCAGAAATTGGGGCACTTTTGAAATTTTCATTTTTGACCAAAATCGACAGGTCCGGGGCTCAGGGAATTTCTCATATGCCACAAAACGGTTGAAGCTCCTGTTCAAAAATGATGCTCCAAAATCAACTTCTGTCACCTTAGTGATACATTTTGGGATAGTACCTTAAGTTTAAAGCAGAAATTGAGGCACTTTTGAAATTGTCATTTTTGACCAAAATCGACAGGTCCGGGGCTTAGGGAATTTCTCATATGCCACAAAACGGTTGAAGCTCCTGTTCAACAATGATGCTCCGAAATCAACTTCTGTCACCTTAGTGATACATTTTGGGACAGCACCTAAAGTTTAAAGCAGAAATTGGGGCACTTTTGAAATTTTCATTTTTGACAAAAATCTACAGATCCGGGGCTTAGAGAATTTCTCATATGCCACAAAACGGTTGAAGCTCCTGTTCAAAAATGATGCTCCAAAATCAACTTCTGTCATCTAATGATACATTTTGGGATAGCACCTACAGTTTAAAGCAGAAATTGGGGCACTTTTGAAATTTTCATTTTTGACCAAAATCGACAGGTCCGGGGCTTAGGGATTTTCTCATATGCCACAAAACGGTTCAAGCTTCTGTTCAAAAATGATGCTCCGAAATCAACTTTTGTCACCTTAGTGAAACATTTTGGGATAGTACCTAAAGTTTAAAGCAGAAATTGGGGCACTTTTGAAATTTTCATTTTTGACCAAAATCGACAGGTTCGGGGCTTAGGGATTTTCTCATATGCCACAAAACGGTTGAAGCTTCTGTTCAAAAATGATGCTCCGAAATCAACTTCTGTCACCTTAGTGATACATTTTGGGATAGTACCTAAAGTTTAAAGCAGAAATTGGGGCACTTTTGAAATTTTCATTTTTGACCAAAATCGACAGGTCCGGGGCTTAGGGAATTTCTCATATGCCACAAAACGGTTGAAGCTCCTGTTCAAAAATGATGCTCCAAAATCAACTTCTGTCACCTTAGTGATACATTTTGGGATAGTACCTTAAGTTTAAAGCAGAAATTGGGGCACTTTTGAAATTTTCATTTTTGACCAAAATCGACAGGTCCGGGGCTTAGGGAATTTCTCATATGCCACAAAACGGTTGAAGCTCCTGTTCAACAATGATGCTCCGAAATCAACTTATGTCACCTTAGTGATACATTTTGGGATAGTACCTAAAGTTTAAAGCAGAAATTGGGGCACTTTTGAAATTTTCATTTTTGACCAAAATCGACAGGTCCGGGGCTTAGGGAATTTCTCATATGCCACAAAACGGTTGAAGCTCCTGTTCAAAAATGATGCTCCAAAATCAACTTCTGTCATCTAATGATACATTTTGGGATAGTACCTAAAGTTTAAAGCAGAAATTGGGGCTCTTTTGAAATTTTCATTTTTGACCAAAATCGACAGGTCCGGGGCTTAGGGAATTTCTCATATGCCACAAAACGGTTGAAGCTCCTGTTCAAAAATGATGCTCCGAAATCAACTTCTGTCACCTTAGTGATACATTTTGGGATACTACCTTAAGTTTAAAGCAGAAATTGGGGCACTTTTGAAATTTTCATTTTTGACCAAAATCGACAGGTCCGGGGACTAGGGAATTTCTCATATGCCGCAAAACGGTTGAAGCTCCTGTTCAAAAATGATGCTCCGAAATCAACTTCTGTCACCTTAGTGATACATTTTGGGATAGTACCTTAAGTTTAAAGCAGAAATTGGGGCACTTTTGAAATTTTCATTTTTGACCAAAATCGACAGGTCCGGGGCTTAGGGAATTTCTCATATGCCACAAAACGGTTGAAGCTCCTGTTCAACAATGATGCTCCGAAATCAACTTCTGTCACCTTAGTGATACATTTTGGGATAGTACCTTAAGTTTAAAGCAGAAATTGGGGCACTTTTGAAATTTTCATTTTTGACCAAAATCGACAGGTCCGGGGCTTAGGGAATTTCTCATATGCCACAAAACGGTTGAAGCTCCTGTTCAAAAATGATGCTCCGAAATCAACTTCTGTCACCTTAGTGATACATTTTGGGATAGTACCTTAAGTTTAAAGCAGAAATTGGGGCACTTTTGAAATTTTCATTTTTGACCAAAATCGACAGGACCGGGGCTTAGGGAATTTCTCATATGCCACAAAACGGTTGAAGCTCCTGTTCAACAATGATGCTCCGAAATCAACTTCTGTCACCTTAGTGATACATTTTGGGACAGCACCTAAAGTTTAAAGCAGAAATTGGGGCACTTTTGAAATTTTCATTTTTGACCAAAATCGACAGGTCCGGGGCTCAGGGAATTTCTCATATGCCACAAAACGGTTGAAGCTCCTGTTCAAAAATGATGCTCCAAAATCAACTTCTGTCACCTTAGTGATACATTTTGGGATAGTACCTTAAGTTTAAAGCAGAAATTGAGGCACTTTTGAAATTTTCATTTTTGACCAAAATCGACAGGTCCGGGGCTTAGGGAATTTCTCATATGCCACAAAACGGTTGAAGCTCCTGTTCAACAATGATGCTCCGAAATCAACTTCTGTCACCTTAGTGATACATTTTGGGACAGCACCTAAAGTTTAAAGCAGAAATTGGGGCACTTTTGAAATTTTCATTTTTGACAAAAATCTACAGATCCGGGGCTTAGAGAATTTCTCATATGCCACAAAACGGTTGAAGCTCCTGTTCAAAAATGATGCTCCAAAATCAACTTCTGTCATCTAATGATACATTTTGGGATAGCACCTACAGTTTAAAGCAGAAATTGGGGCACTTTTGAAATTTTCATTTTTGACCAAAATCGACAGGTCCGGGGCTTAGGGATTTTCTCATATGCCACAAAATGGTTCAAGCTTCTGTTCAAAAATGATGCTCCGAAATCAACTTTTGTCACCTTAGTGAAACATTTTGGGATAGTACCTAAAGTTTAAAGCAGAAATTGGGGCACTTTTGAAATTTTCATTTTTGACCAAAATCGACAGGTTCGGGGCTTAGGGATTTTCTCATATGCCACAAAACGGTTGAAGCTTCTGTTCTAAAATGATGCTCCGAAATCAACTTCTGTCACCTTAGTGATACATTTTGGGATAGTACCTAAAGTTTAAAGCAGAAATTGGGGCACTTTTGAAATTTTCATTTTTGACCAAAATCGACAGGTCCGGGGCTTAGGGAATTTCTCATATGCCACAAAACGGTTGAAGCTCCTGTTCAAAAATGATGCTCCAAAATCAACTTCTGTCACCTTAGTGATACATTTTGGGATAGTACCTTAAGTTTAAAGCAGAAATTGGGGCACTTTTGAAATTTTCATTTTTGACCAAAATCGACAGGTCCGGGGCTTAGGGAATTTCTCATATGCCACAAAACGGTTGAAGCTCCTGTTCAACAATGATGCTCCGAAATCAACTTATGTCACCTTAGTGATACATTTTGGGATAGTACCTAAAGTTTAAAGCAGAAATTGGGGCACTTTTGAAATTTTCATTTTTGACCAAAATCGACAGGTCCGGGGCTTAGGGAATTTCTCATATGCCACAAAACGGTTGAAGCTCCTGTTCAAAAATGATGCTCCAAAATCAACTTCTGTCATCTAATGATACATTTTGGGATAGTACCTAAAGTTTAAAGCAGAAATTGGGGCTCTTTTGAAATTTTCATTTTTGACCAAAATCGACAGGTCCGGGGCTTAGGGAATTTCTCATATGCCACAAAACGGTTGAAGCTCCTGTTCAAAAATGATGCTCCGAAATCAACTTCTGTCACCTTAGTGATACATTTTGGGATACTACCTTAAGTTTAAAGCAGAAATTGGGGCACTTTTGAAATTTTCATTTTTGACCAAAATCGACAGGTCCGGGGACTAGGGAATTTCTCATATGCCGCAAAACGGTTGAAGCTCCTGTTCAAAAATGATGCTCCGAAATCAACTTCTGTCACCTTAGTGATACATTTTGGGATAGTACCTTAAGTTTAAAGCAGAAATTGGGGCACTTTTGAAATTTTCATTTTTGACCAAAATCGACAGGTCCGGGGCTTAGGGAATTTCTCATATGCCACAAAACGGTTGAAGCTCCTGTTCAACAATGATGCTCCGAAATCAACTTCTGTCACCTTAGTGATACATTTTGGGATAGTACCTTAAGTTTAAAGCAGAAATTGGGGCACTTTTGAAATTTTTATTTTTGACCAAAATCGACAGGTCCGGGGCTTAGGGAATTTCTCATATGCCACAAAACGGTTGAAGCTCCTGTTCAAAAATGATGCTCCAAAATCAACTTCTGTCACCTTAGTGATACATTTTGGGATAGTACCTTAAGTTTAAAGCAGAAATTGGGGCACTTTTGAAATTTTCATTTTTGACCAAAATCGACAGGTCCGGGGCTTAGGGAATTTCTCATATGCCAC
>NW_026969864.1:0-23485 GCF_028390025.1 Pseudophryne corroboree
ATCTCACATGGAAGGTGGTCATGTTATTAGCCTTGGCTTCGGCTAGGCGAGTGTCGGAATTAGCGGCTTTGTCACATAAAAGCCCATATTTGGTATTCCATGTGGATAGAGCGGAATTGCGGACCCGTCCTCAATTCCTACCAAAAGTGGTCTCATCTTTTCATATGAACCAACCTATTGTGGTGCCTGTGGCTACGCGTGACTTGGAGGATTCCGAGTTACTTGATGTGGTCAGGGCTTTGAAAATTTACATGGCCAGGACGGCTAGAGTCAGGAAAACTGAAGCGCTGTTTGTCCTGTATGCAACCAACAAGATTGGTGCCCCTGCTTCAAAACAGGCTATTGCTCGCCGGATTTGTAACACGATTCAGCAAGCGCATTCTATGGCTGGATTGCAGTTACTGAAATCGGTCAAGGCCCATTCCACGAGGAAAGTGGGCTCTTCTTGGGCGGCTGCCCGAGGGGTCTCGGCACTACAGCTTTGTCAAGCTGCTACTTGGTCGGGTTCAAACACCTTTGCAAAATACTATAAGTTTGATACCCTGGCTGAGGAGGAACTCATGTTTGCTCAATCGGTGCTGCAGAGTCATCCGCACTCTCCCGCCCGTTTTGGAGCATTGGTATAATCCCCATGGTCCTTACGGAGTCCCCAGCATCCTCTAGGACGTTAGAGAAAATAAGATTTTAAACCTACCGGTAAATCTTTTTCTCGTAGTCCGTAGAGGATGCTGGGCGCCCATCCCAAGTGCGGACTACTTCTGCAATACTTGTATATAGTTATTGCTTCAATAAGGGTTATGTTATAGTTGCATCGGTCCTGCACTGATGCTATGTTGTTTTTTCATACTGATAACTGGGTAGTTTATCACAAGTTATATGGTGTGATTGGTGTGGCTGGTATGAATCTTGCCCTGGATTAACAAAATCCTTTCCTCATACTGTCCGTCTCCTCTGGGCACAGTTTCTCTAACTGTGGCATAGAGGGAGGAGCCAGTGCACACCCAGAACTAAAGTCTTTCTTAAAGTGCCCGTGTCTCCTGTGGAGCCTGTCTATCCCCATGGTCCTTACGGAGTCCCCAGCATCCTCTACGGACTACGAGAAAAAGATTTACCGGTAGGTTTAAAATCTTATTTTCTACTTTATTCTTTTCTATCCTAGTTTATTACGACCAACTCTCATCCAAGGAGTTTGATATTCTACTACCTGCATGTAATTTAAATTGCTTAAATTGTTTATATGGTTGATTTGTCCTTCACAATCCATAATCTGCAACTTGTATGTACTTGTGTCATTGAAAATCTTATAATAAAAATGTATATATATTTAAAAAAAAAAGTTATAAGACATATGCATTCAATATTTGAAGAAACAAAATAAAATAAAGCTATCTATTGGGTTTCACTAACAAGCACATTGGAAGACTTGACTACTGTTAAAAGACATGCATTACATGGTATAGAGCCACAAACCACAATGTAGTAAAATAAAAACAAACTTACATGTGTATCAAACCTATGTGAGGCTTACATTGATAGTGCAAGATCAACACTCTATCAACTGTGCAAACTAGACTGCACATAAATGCCATAAAATTTATCTGAGATTTTAGTAAATAAGGCCCGTTGCTGTCCGGGTCACGCAGCCGTCACGGCCCGCCCCCATACGGTCCGGTCATGTCTGCGTTGTCCTGACTGTGCCCCCAAAATGGCGGCACAACGCCGCTGGCCCGACTCCTCCTGCCCAGTGACCGCCTCTGCCTGTCAATCAGGCAGAGGCGCTCACTGGGCAGAGATGCTGATCGCATCTCTGGCATGTGCCGGTGCACTGCGGCACCAGCACACACGCACTTCAGACCTGATCTCCTGTTGTGTGAATATGCACAGCAGGGATCAGGTCTGAATTAGGCCCTATATACAGCTGTCAGTAAGGCAGGGATGTGCTGCTGCCAGTGAGGCAGGGATGTGCTGCTGGTAGTGAAGCAGTGATGTGCTGCTGTCAGCGAAGCAGTGCTGTGCTGCTGTCAGCGAGGCAGGGATGTGCTGCTGTCAGCGAGGCAGGGATGTGCTGCTGTCAGCGAAGCAGGGATGTGCTGCTGTCAGCGAAGCAGGGATGTGCTGCTGTCAGCGAGGCAGGGATGTGCTGCTGTCAGCGAGGCAGGGATGTGCTGCTGTCAGCGAGGCAGGGATGTGCTGCTATAAGTGAGGCAGGGATGTGCTGCTGTCATTGAAGCAGGAATGTGCTGCTGCAGTGACGCAGAGATATGCTGCCCACTATCTCCCTATCACCCCTGCCTGAGTCACACACTTTCCCTGTCACCCCTGCCTCAGTTACCCACTATCTCCCAGTCACCGCTGCCTCAGTCAACCACTATACCTGCGATCCCTGCCTCAGTCACCCACTATACCAGTCACCCCTGCTTGAGTCACCCACTGTCACCCTATCACCCCTGCTTCAGTCACCCACTATCCCTGTCAACCCTGCCTCAGTCACCCACTATCTCCCAGTCACCCCTGCCTCAGTCAGCCACTATCCCTGTCACCCCTGCCTCAGTCTCTTACTGTCCCTGTCACCCCTGCCACAGTCATCCACTATCTCCCTATCACCCCTGCCTTAGTCATTTATTATCCCTGTCACCCACTTTCTTCCCATACTTACCCAACCCCTTCCTATCACGCCTCCCTCAGTAACCCACTATCTCCCTGTCACTCACTATCTCCCAGTCACCCCGGCCTCAGTCACCCACTATCTCCCACTCATACATGCTTCAGTCACCCACTATCTCCCAGTCATCCCTGCCTCAGTCACCTACTGACACCAGTGCAGACATTTCTGCTGCGGCCTCTCCACTCGTGCTGTGTCCCTCTGACAGATTTACTGACGGTCTGTCCCCCATAAGCCGGTGTGTCTGTGGGTACTTGGTACATGTGTGTCAACATGTCAGTGGCTGAATGTTTTTCCCAAGAGGAAACTATATTAGGAATGCAGACATATGATGGTGGCCCTGTTGGCACCACCAATAACTGACTGGGTAAATGTTTCAGTAATATCAGAGTAAGGTTGGATAAATCTGTGTCCCAGACACAGACGTAGAGAATAGATGTGATGTTCATGGCTATGTTTCTTTTCCCTCAGGCCCCGCGGGGTCGCAAAAATGTTATTTTGCCCAGTTACTACACACTGATACTGACACGGATACTGATTCCTATGTCGACCATAATGTTTCCTGATTAGATCCAATATTGGCAAGGAGCATTCAGTACATGATTGTGGATATTAAGGACATATTAAAATCACTGAAGACCCTGCTGTTACTGACAAAGGGGTCTATATGTATGTATATATAGATATATAATGAAAGCTGATGTAACGTTCCTCCATCTCTGTTTGAGAAAGTCTGGGCCAGCTCGACAAGATGGTTTCAAATCCCCAAAAGGATTCTGGTTGTTTATTCATTTCCCGCCGCGGACAGAATAAAGTGGGAGTCACCCCCTGTTCTGCACGGGGCCCTCTAACAAATCCAGCGGATCGTATGCAGGAAGCTACATTATTTCTAGTTATGTAACCACGGGTACATTACTTAGACCTGCCATTACATGTGCATGGGTGAGTAGTAGTATTCAAGAATTGGTCGAATACCTTGTCATCCGATATAGATACCCTGGAGAGATGGGATACTCCTTACGTTGTATCATATCAAGGACACTGCAGCATACTTACGTGAGACTGCAAGGGATATAGGACTCTTGAGTTCACGGGCCAATTTCATGGCAGTCTCGGATAGGAGGGCATTGTGGATTCACCAGGAGAATGCTGATGCTGACTCCAAGAAGAAAGGGAGTCTCTTCCCTATGAAGGTGAAGCCTTGTTTGGTGACTGCCTAGTTAATTTGATCTCGGCAGCTCCCGCAGGTAAGTCAACCTTCTTGCCCTATGTTCCCTCCCAACGGATGAAGACGCATCATTATCTGATGCAGTCATTTCGGCCCAATAGATATGCAAGAAGTTAAGATTCCCCTTTCTTTGCAGGTAGAGGAGGGAGAAGAGAGAAGAGGTCTGCAACCTCTTCAAGATCGCAGGAGCAGAGATCATCCTCTGCTTCTGCCAAATCCACTGCATGACGCTGGGGCTCTCTTGCAGGAGCCCGCACCAGTGGGGGCACGTCTAAAACTCTTCAGTCAGTTCTGGATTCATTCGGACATGGACTCGTGTGTTTTACAAATAGTGTCCCAAGGGTACAAACTGGGGTTTCAAGATGTTCCCCCTCAACGATTGTTCAAATCGGCCTTAGTCAGCAGGGAGAAGGTTTTTATTCAAGCCTCTTCGTGGTCCCTAAGCCGGACGGCTCAGTCAGACCAATCTGAAATCTGAAATCCCTCAATTTCTACCTAAGGAAATTCAATTTCAAGATGGAATCTCTCAGTGCAGTGATCTCCAGTCCGGAGGAAGGAGATTTCATGGTTTTAGTAGACATAAAGGATGCCTACTTACATGTTCCCATTTAGCCTCTGCATCAAGCTACCTGAGGTTTGCAATTCAGTATTGTCATTACCAATTTCAGACATTGCCGTTTGGTCTGTCCACGGCTCTGAGGATTTTCACCAGGGTGATCGCAAGCAAGGAGTAACAATTATCCCGTACTTGGATGATCTCTTGATAAAGGCGAGATCCAGGGACCAGTTAGTGCAAAACATTGCACTCTCCCTGACAGTTCTTCAACAACATGGTTGGCTCCTAAACTTGCCAAAATCGCAGTTGGTCCCAATGACGCGGTTGTTGTTTTTGGGAGTGATACTGGACACAGAAGAGGTTTTCTTCCAGTGGAAAGGCTCTGGAGATCCAGAGTCTGGTCAAACAAATTCTGAAACCAGCAAGAGTGTTAATCCATCAATGCATTTGGTTGCTGGGGAAGATGGTTGCGGCCTACGAGCCCATTCAGTTTGGCAGGTTCCATGCCAGAGTGTTCCAGTGGGACCTGTTGGACAAGTGGTCCGGATCCCACCTACACACGCACCGGAGGATAATCCTGTCTTCCAAGACCAGAATCTCACTCCATTGGTGGCTGCACACTCAGTTCTCACCTCCTAGAGGGGCGAAGGTTCGGGATCCAGGACTGGATCCTAGGGACCATGGATGCAACCCTCCGAGGCTGGGGAGCAGTCACACAGGGGGAAAACGTCCAAGGAAGATGGTCAAGTCGGGAAAGTTGTCTCCACATAAATGTTCTGGAGTTAAGGGCCATTTAATAACTGCAGACACAGTACGCACTGGGACGGGTGCCCAGCATCCTCTACGGACTAAGAGAAAAGGATTTACCGGTAGGTATTAAAATCCTATTTTCTCTAACGTCCTAGAGGATGCTGGGGACTCCGTAAGGACCATGGGGATAGACGGGCTCCGCAGGAGACATGGGCACTTTAAGAAAGACTTTAGTTCTGGGTGTGCACTGGCTTCTCCCTCTATGCCCCTCCTCCATACCTCAGTTTGATACTGTGCCCAGTGGAGACTGGGTGCTTTTCAGGAGCTCTCCTGAGCTTTCTGACAGAAAGTATTTTGTTAGGTTTTTAATTTTCAGGGAGCACTGCTGGCAACAGACTCCCTGCATCGAGGGACTGAGGGGAGAGAAGCAGCCCTACTCTCCGAGTTGCAAGGTCCTGCTTCTTAAGCTACTGTACACCATTAGCTCCAAAGGGATTAGCTCCAAAGGGATTGGTACGCAGGATCTCACCCTCGCCGTCCGTCCCCCTCGCAGAGCCGGAAGATAGAAGCCGGGTGAGTATGAGAAGAAAAGAAGACTTCAGAGGCGGCAGAGGACTTCATGATCTTCACTGAGGTAGCGCACAGCACTGCAGCTGTGCGCCATTGCTCCCATACACCTCACATACTCCGGTCACTGTAAGGGTGCAGGGCGCAGGGGGGGCACCCTGGGCAGCAATATAAACCTCTTTTTGGCAAAAATATAACATATATACAGCTGGGCACTGTATATATGTATGAGCCCCCACCAATTTTACAGTTTAAGCGGGACAGAAGTCCGCCGCCGAGGGGGCGGGGCTTCTCCCTCAGCACTCACCAGCGCCATTTTTTCTCAACAGCACCGCTGAGAGGAAGCTCCCCGGACTCTCCCCTGCTTATACCACGGTAGAGAAGAGGGTTGAAAAGAGAGGGGGGGGGAACATAATTCGGCGCAAATTACATACAGCAGCGCTACTGGACAAACATTAAGTTACTGTGTTATTCCTGGGTTATATAGCGCTGGTGAGTGTGCTGGCATACTCTCTCTCTGTCTCTCCAAAGGGCCTTGTGGGGAAACTGTCTTCAGAAAAAGTATTCCCTGTGTGTGTGGTGTGTCGGTACACGTGTGTCGACATGTCTGAGGAAGAAGGCTATATTAGAGAGGAGCGGGAGCAAATGAATGTGGTGTCTCCGCTGACACCTGATTGGATGGATATGTGGAATGTTTTAAATGCTAGTGTAAACTCATTGTACAAAAGATTAGACAAGGCTGAAGCTTTGGGACAGTCAGGGACTCAACCCATGCCTGATCCTATGTTGCAGGGACTGTCAGGGTCTCATAAGCGCCCACTATCCCAGATTGTTGACACAGATACCGACACGGATTCTGACTCCAGTGTCGATTACGATGATGCAAAGTTACAGGCAAAATTGGCAAAATCCATTCGATATATGATTATGGCAATAAAAGATGTTTTGCACATCACAGAGGAACCCCCTGTCCCTGACAAGAGGGTACATATGTACAAGGGAAAGAAGCCTGAGGTAACCTTTGAGGGGGTCACACGAGCTGAACGAGTTATGTGAAAAAGCTTGGGAATCTCCAGATAAAAGACTGCAGATTTCCAAAAGGATTCTTATGGCGTATCCTTTTCCATCAACGGATAGGTTACGATGGAAATCCTCCCGTAGGATGGACAAAGCATTAACACGCACAGCTACAGTTGGAAAATCAAATTTTTTACCTTATGTTCCCTCACAGCATAAGAAAGCTCCGCATTATCAAATGCAGTCCTTTCGGTCACAAAGAAACAAGAAAGTGCGAGGTGCGTCCTTTCTTGCCAGAGGTAGGGGCAGAGGAATAAAGCTGCACAACACAGCTAGTTCCCAGGAACAGAAGTCCTCCCCGGCCTCTACAAAATCTACCTCATGACGCTGGGGCTCCACTGGCAGAGTCCGGCCCATGTGATGTCATGCAGCTGCTCTGACCACGCCTCCTGTTTCTCCGTTGCCGACCCCATTTTGAAACCGTGCCCCCGCACCGCTCCATCTCCGACTTGGAAATGGAGTGTTGTTGACCCCCCTCCCCCCCCCCCCTTCACTGATTCACAGTCAGAGGTGATCGCATTATCTGCGGGGTGCCGCAGAAAATGCAGGCGGATGCGTATGCTCTTAGCAGTTTTTGCAGTTGGATTGCGATCCAACCTGAATCAGGCCCCATTACCTATCACAATGCACTGCGGGTAGTACAAAATGGGGTTAATATAGGAGAAAAAACCCCAGAGCTGTGCTCCTTAACTGTCCCTGGTGGCTAGTGGAGCGGCTGCCCAGTAATCAGTGTCCACGCCAGTGCGCACACGGCCCGCCCCCATCAGCGGCCTCGTGATCCCGGAGGGCGGTGTGTGTGTGACTGACCTTAGGAAGAAACCGGAGCCTCCGCTGCAGTGACCCAGCAACCGGGGCACGGGAGTATACTGCGCCACTGGGAGTGATGGAGCTGCAGTAAAGAGGTCTATTAGACCTAGCCTGCTGCAGCCCTTGTAGATTCTTATAAAAAAAGTTCTTCTTTTCATGCCAAAATTAATAGCTAAGAATAGGCTGCCTGAGGCAGCCCCCTGTTAAGTGGCCTGCTACTGAAGGCACCAACTACAAACTGAGCTCCCTGTTCATGGAAGCGAGGTTATAGAGGAGGGGGCGCTGAGCATCTTGGGAACAGTCAAAAGCTTTGAGCCTGTTGGTGCCTCAGATCAAGATCCTACTCTGGTGTACATATACAATGTGAATCCTTGTGGAGTCCAGTGTACCCCACAGAAGAAATGAATGCGTCACACCCATTGGCAGCAACATTAGAATAGCTGCTGATGGGCACAATTGAGAAAGGAAAGGGGGAAAACATTTGAATCCAGCACATATATGTAATTTGAATATGTAATTTGTACCTTCCTACTTTAAAATGTAATGGATGAACCTCACCCTGTGAGAACTATCTTCATGATCAAGAGATCTCATATGCAAGATAAGTATGTGTTGGGATAGGGCTGTGGAGGGCGGCTGCTCGGGCACACCCCTGTCAAGTTAAGGAGATTCAACTGAGGAAGCACAAGGGAACTCTCATCTGGGAACAACAACTGCAGGGAGAACACATTTTCAGACGAATGTGGGAGGGCAGAAGGCTGCCTAATACTGAAGCACCCCCAAACAACAAACCAAATGCAACAACTACTGCAAGCATTCCTGGGGGAAGGCCTGCAGCAGATGGATTTGCATATAGTGATGTCATCCAAGCAGTGGGCATAGTTGGCTGCAACCCTCGTCTGCATATGAAAAGAGAAAAGGGTCACGCAGGGCATGGTGGCCTTTGTGGGGTTGCGCTTGGATGACCCCTAAATCGCTTTATACACCCCCACCCCCCATCAGTGTGGGCTCATGTTGGCCATGCCCCAGCCCCTGAAGCATTCAAGCTGATTTCTTGCAGCAGCTGGACCCAGAAACAGCTCCAGAGTTGCTCTACAAGACAAGTAAAAGGGTGTGAGCCCTGCAGCACCACCTGTAGTTTGCATACACACATATATAGGACAGCATCTCTTATATGCCCCAGGGTCAATAAAATAGTATCCTTATCTAGGGTATCCATCCCCTCAGATAAGGTATCCGTCCATGCCGCTACAGCACTACACACCCAGGCCGACGCAATTGCCGGTCTGAGTAAGGTACCTGAATGTGTATAAATGGACTTCAGGGTAATCTCCTGTTTGCGGTCAGCAGACTCTTTGAGGGTAGCCGTATACTGGGACGGGAGGGCTACCTTCTTGGATAAGCGTGTTAATGCTTTGTCCACCCTAGGGGAGGATTCCCATCGTAACCTATCCATTGATGGGAAAGGATACGCCATAAGAATCCTTTTGGAAATCTGCAGTCTTTTATCTGGAGATTCCCAAGCTTTTTCACATAACTCGTTCAGCTCGTGTGACCCCCTCAAAGGTTACCTCAGGCTTTTTCACCTTGTACATATGTACCCTCTTGTCAGGGACAGGGGGTTCCTCTCTGATGTGCAAAACATCTTTTATTGCCATAATCATATATCGAATGGATTTTGCCAATTTTGGCTGTAACTTTGCATCATCGTAATCGACACTGGAGTCAGAATCTGTGTCTGTATCTGTGTCAACAATCTGGGATAGTGGGCGCTTATGAGACCCTGACAGTCCCTGCAACATAGGATCAGGCATGGGTTGAGACCCTGACTGTCCCAAAGCGTCAGCCTTGTCTAATCTTTTGTGCAATGAGTTTACACTAGCATTTAAAACATTCCACATATCCATCCAATCAGCTGTCGGCGGAGACACCACATTCATTTGCTCCTGCTCCTCTCTAATATAGCCTTCTTCCTCAGACATGTCGACACACGTGTACCGACACACCACACACACAGGGAATGCTTTTTCTGAAGACAGTTTCCCCACAAGGCCCTTTGGAGAGACAGAGAGAGAGTATGCCAGCACACACCCCAGCGCTATATAACCCAGGAATACACAGTAACTTAATGTTTGCCCAGTAGTACTGCTGTATGTAATTTGCGCCAAATTATGTGCCCCCCCCCCCCTCTTTTCAACTCTCTTGTCTACCGTGGTATAAGCAGGGGAGAGTCCGGGGAGCTTCCTCTCAGCGGTGCTGTGAAGAAAAAATGGCGCTGGTGAGTGCTGAGGGAGAAGCCCCGCACCCTCGGCGGCAGGCTTCTGTCCCGCTTAAACTGTAAAATTGGCGGGGGCTCATACATATATACAGTGCCCCGCTGTATATGTGTTATATTTTTGCCAAAAAGAGGTTTATATTGCTGCCCAGGGTGCCCCCCCCCCCCCCCCCCCCCTGCGCCCTGCACCCTTACAGTGACCGGAGTGTGTGAGGTGTATGGGAGCAATGGCGCACAGCTGCAGTGCTGTGCGTTACTTCAGTGAAGATCATGAAGTCTTCTGCCGCCTCTGAAGTCTTCTTTTCTTCTCATACTCACCCGGCTTCTATCTTCCGGCTCTGCAAGGGGGACGGAGGCGCGGCTCTGGGACGGACGGCGAGGGTGAGATCCTGCATACCAATCCCTCTGGAGCTAATGGTGTCCAGTAGCCTAAGAAGCAGGACCTTGCAACTCAGAGAGTAGGGCTGCTTCTCTCCCCTCAGTCCCTCGATGAGGGAGTCTGTTGCCAGCAGTGCTCTCTGAAAATTAAAAACCTAACAAAATACTTTCTGTCAGAAAGCTCAGGAGAGCTCCTGAAAAGCACCCAGTCTCCACTGGGCACAGTATCAAACTGAGGTCTGGAGGAGGGGCATAGAGGGAGGAGCCAGTGCACACCCAGAACTAAAGTCTTTCTTAAAGTACCCATGTCTCCTGCGGAGCCTATCTATCCCCATGGTCCTTACGGAGTCCCCAGCATCCTCTAGGACGTTAGAGAAAATAGGATTTTAATACCTACCGGTAAATCCTTTTCTCTTAGTCCGTAGAGGATGCTGGGCACCCGTCCCAGTGCGTACTGTGTCTGCAGTTATTAAATGGCCCTTAACTCCAGAACATTTATGTGGAGAAAACTTTCCTGACTTGACCATCTTCCTTGGATGTTTTCCCCCTGTGTGACTGCTCCCCAGCCTCGGAGGGTTGCATCCATGGTCCCTAGGATCCAGTCCTGGATCCCGAACCATCGCCCCTCTAGGAGGTGAGAACTGTGCAGCCACCAATGGAGTAAGATTCTGGTCTTGGAAGACAGGATTATCCTCCGGTGCATGTGTAGGTGGGATCCGGACCACTTGTCCAACAGGTCCCACTGGAACACTCTGGCATGGAACCTGCAAAACTGAATGGCCTCGTAGGCCGCAACCATCTTCCCCAGCAACAGAATGCATTGATGGATTAACACTCTTGCTGGTTTCAGAATTTGTTTGACCAGACTCTGGAACTCCATAGCCTTTCCACTGGAAGAAAGCCTCCAGTATGACTCCCAGAAACAACAACCGCGTCATTGGGACCAACTGCGATTTTGGCAAGTTTAGGAGCCAACCATGTTGTTGAAGAACTGTCAGGGAGAGTAGATGTTTTGCACCAACTGGTCCCTGGATCTCGCCTTTATCAGGAGATCATCCAAGTACGGCATAATTGTGACTCCTTGCTTGCGAAGGAGAACCATCATTTCCACCATCACCCTGGTGAAAATCCTCGGAGCCGTGGACAGACCAAACGGCAACGTCTGAAATTGGTAATGACAATCCTGAATTGCAAACCTCAGGTAGCTTGATGCAGTGGCTAAACGGGAACATGTAATTAGGCATCCTTATGTCTACCAAAACCATGAAATCTCCTTCCTCCGGACTGGAGATCCCTACCCTGAGAGATTCCATCTTGAAATTTAATTTCTTTAGGTAGAAATTGAGGGATTTCAGATTTCAGATTGGTCTGACTGAGCCGTCCGGCTTCGGGAGCACGAAGAGGCTTGAATAAAAACCTTCTCCCTGCTGACTAAGGCCGATTTGAACAATCGGTGAGGGGGAACGTCTTGAAACCCCAGTTTGTACCCTTGTGACACTATTTGCAAAACCCACGAGTCCATGTCCAAATTAATCCAGAACTGACTGAAGTGTTTTAGACGTGCCCCCACTGGTGTGGGCTCCTGCAAGAGAGCCCCAGCGTCATGCAGTGGATTTGGCAGAAGCAGAGGACGATCTCTGCTCCTGCAATCTTGAAGAGGCTACAGACCTCTTCCCTCTTCTCCTTCCTCTACCTGCAAAGAAAGGGGAATCTTAACTTCTTGCATATCTATTGCGACAAAATGACTGCGTTAGACAATGATGGGTCTTCATCCGTTGAGAGGGAACATAGGGCAAGAAGGTTGACTTACCTGCGGGAGCTGCCGAGATCAAATTAACTAGGCCGTTGCCAAACAAGGCTTCACCTTCATAGGGAAGAGACTCCCTTTCTTCTTGGAGTCAGCATCAGCATTTCCTTGGTGAATCCACAATGCCCTCCTATCCGAGACTGCCATGAAATTGGCCCGTGAACTCAAGAGTCCTATATCCCTTGCAGTCGTAAGTATGCTGCAGTGTCCTTGATATGATCCAACGTAAGGAGTATCCTATCTCTCCAAGATATCTATATCGGAAGACAAGGTATTCGACCAATTCTTGAATACTACTACTCACCCATGCGCATGTAATGGCAGGTCTAAGTAATGTACCCGTGGTTACATAACTAGAAATAATGTAGCTTCCTGCATATGATCCGCTGGATTTGTGACAGGGCCCCGTGCAGAACAGGGGGTGACTCCCACTTTATTCTGTCCGCAGCAGGAAATGAATAAACAATCGGAAACCTTTTGGGGATTTGAAACCATCTTGTCGAGCTGGCCCAGACTTTCTCAAACAGAGATGGAGGAACGTTACATCAGCTTTCATTATATATCTATATATACATACATATAGACCCCTTTGTAAGGAACAGCAGGGTCCTCAGTGATGTTAATATGTCCTTAATATCCACAATCATGTACTGAATGCTCCTTGCCAATATTGGATCTAATCAGGAAATATTATGGTCGACATAGGAATCAGTATCCGAGTCAGTATCAGTGTGTAGTAACATTTTTGCGGGCCTGAGGGAAAAGAAGCATAGCCATGATCATCACATCTATTCTCTACGTCTGTGTCTGGGACACAGATTTATCCAACCTCACTCTGATATTATTGAAACTTTCACCCAGTCAGTTATTGGTGGTGCCAACAGGGCCACCATCATATGTCTGCATTCCTAATATAGTTTCCTCTTGGGAAAAACATTCAGCCACCGACATGTTGACACACATGTACCAAGTACCCACAGACACATCGGCTTATGGGGGATAGACCTACAGTAAATCTGTCAGAGGGACAGAGAGGATTTTTCAGCTCACAACCCAGCACCAAAAGTACACAGTCTGGGAAATAATAAACTCTATAGTGATAGACTTGTAACGCTCTATAGATGTGCTGGTGAGGTGAGGAAGAAGCCCCGCCGCTGTAATGGCACGCTTCTGTCCCGCTCAGAAACAAATAATTAATTACGCTGGCGGGGTAAGGACAGTGCCCAGGCACTAATGTCCACTTTTGCCAGCCTTTTGTGAGGAATTTATGCTGCCCAGGGTGCCCCCCCCCCCCCACCCACCCACATGCCCTGCACCCTGCAGTGCCTGTGTTTGTGTGGAAGCATGGCGCACAGCATTCCGCTCGCTGCGTGGTACCTCAGAATGCCGTCACTGGAGAAGAAGTCTTCTGTTCTTCTGCTACTCGCCTGTCTTCTGACTTCTGGCTCTGTAAGGGGGTGATGGCAGGCTACGGGAGTGGGCATCTAGGCGTACCCAGCGATCAGCACCCTCAGGAGCTAATGGTGTCCTGTCAGCCAGAAGCAGAGCCATTGAACTCACTAGAAGTTGGTCATACTTCTCTCCCCTAAGTTCCACGAAGCAGGGAGACTGTTGCCAGCAGCCTCCCTGAAAATAAGAAAAACTAACATAAGTCTTTTCAGAGAAACTCAGTAGAGCTCCCCTGTAGTGCATCCAGTCTCACTGGGCACAATTCTAAAACTGGAGTCTGGAGGAGGGGCATAGAGGGAGGAGACAGTTCACACCCTTTGAAAGTCTTAAAGTGCCCATGTCTCCTGCGGATCCCGTCTATACCCCATGGTTCTTAATGTGATCCCAGCATCCTCTAGGACGTATGAGAAAACAAATAACGCACACACGAGGAGGAGAGAACAAAGGAAGCTATAAGGAGGGGAGGGGAGGGGAGGGGAGGGGGTGGGAGGTAAGGTAGTAAAGGGATATTGGATAAACTACAACCTTATACATATTCATTAATGTACCAGTAGTTAGAAGTAGAAGAGCTCTAACAGAAACCACAAAGCTTATCTAAAGCCACACCACACTGGATATGCCCAATCTCATTTGATCTTTGAAGCAAAGCAGTATTGGACTTTGTTACTACCAAGCAGTCTCCCATCCATGTATTATCAGATTCTTTAGGTGTTTTTAAACTACCAACACCCTTTTCTTGGTACTGTACATTTAATTTTTACACATATTCTTTTATGTACCAGAAGTTAGAAGTAGAAGAGCTCTAACAGAAACCACGAGCTCATCTACAGCCACAGCACACTGGATTTGCCCAATCTCTCCTGATCATGGAAGCTGAGCAGTGTTGGTCCTGGTTTTAGTACTTGGATGGGAGACCACCAGGAAATACCAGGAGCTGTGTGTATTTTTACAATAGCAACACCGTTCTCTTGATGCATTCCATTTTGAAACATTGGGGCAGATCTATTAAGCCTGGTGAACTGATAAAGTGCAAGGTGATAAAGTACCAGCCAGTCAGCTCCTAACTGTCATTTTTCAAACCCAGCCTGTGACATGGCAATTAGGAGCTGATTGGCTGGTACTTTATCACCATGCAAATTATCATTTCACCAGGTTTAATAAATCGTCCGCTTATTCATTTATGTACGAGTAGTTAGAAGTAGAAGAACTCTAACAGAAACCACTAAGCTCATCTACAGCCACACCACACTGTATATGCCCAATATCACCTGATCTTAGGCCTGGTTTGTTCTTGGATGTGAGACCACCTGGGAATACCAGGTGCTGTAGGTAGTTTTATACTACCAACACCGTTCTCTTGATGCATTCTATTTTGAAACTTATTCATTGATGTAGAAGTTAGAAACAGCAAAAATCATCTACAGCCGCATCACACTGGATATGTCCAATCCAGTGGCGTAACTAGAAATTTTTCTCCCCCAAGCCAAAAAATTCTTCGGCGCCCCCCCCCCCCCCCCCTTCATGCTCCATAATTGGGAGCAAGAAAGGGATAAATATGCGCGCGCCTAAGGCGCGCGCGTCAAAAAAGGGGCATGGTTTTGTTGGAGTGGGCGTGGTTTTGCATAAAGGGGCGTGGCATTGCAGGAAAAGACTACCTTATACCCCAGTTTTGCAACCTGCACGCCCATACGTTGGCCACCACAGGAAAGAAAAATAATCCTGATTCATGCCCCTTACATTATTTGTCATTTTTCCTCCTTATAGTAATGCCCAGTATACATTATGCCTCATACTGCAATGGCCCTTAGACATTATGCCGCACACAATAATGCACGACACAATATGCACACACTGTAATGCCCCCGACACATTATGCCACACACCGTAATGTCTGTGACACATTATGCCACACACCGTAATGCCTGTGACACATTATGACAGGAATCGCAATGCCCGTTATACATTATGCTACACACTGCAATGCCCCTGATACATTATAGCACATACAATGTCTGTGACACATTATGACACACACCGCAATGTCCGTGATACATTATGCCACACACTGCAATGCCCGATACATTATAGCACATACAATGCCTGTGACACATTATGCCACACACTGCAATGACCTTGAGACATTATACCACAATGCCCGTGATATAGTATACCATACACCGTAATGCCTGTGACACATACCGCAATGCCCTGCCCGTTATACCCTATGCCACACATCGCAATGCCCGTTATGTATTATGCCACACTGCAATGACCCTGAGACATTATACCACATACCACAATGCCCGTGATATAGTATACCACACACCGTAATGCCTGACACATTATGACACACACCGCAATGTCCGTGATACATTATGCCACACACTGCAATGACCCTGAGACATTATACCACATATCACAATGCCCGCGATATAGTATACCATACACCGTAATGCCTGCGACACATTATGACACACACCGCAATGTCCGTGATACATTATGCCACACACCGTAATGCCCATTACACATTAAGTCCTACAGTAAGGCTTCTAATTACTTTTCAATTACCTGCTCGTTGTCAGGGGTTTCATGCACTGGGTGTCATGCTCGTTGCCAGGGGTTTCATGCTCTTGGTTCCATGCACGGTGCCAGGGGTTTTCATGCTCAGGGTGTCATGCTCGTTGCCAGGGGTTTCATGCACTGGGTGTCATGCTCGTTGCCAGGTGTTTCATGCACTGGGTGTCATGCTCGTTGCCAGATGTTTCATGCACTGGGTGTCATGCTCGTTGCTAGGAGGTAGTCCTTGTTGCTAGGGCTGTGCTCCCAGTGCCACATATGTCCCCAGTGCCAGATATTCCCCCACGGTGCCAGGTACTTACATGCCCCAGTGCCAAATATAGTCGTCCCCCCCATGTGCCAGGTACACATATGCCCCCAGTGCCAGATATTCCCCCCCAGTGCCATATATGCCCCCAGTGCCAGATATTCCCCCCAGTGCCATATATGCCCCCCGTGCCATATATGCCCCCAGTGCCAGATACCCCCCCAGTGCCATATATGCCCCCAGTGCCAGATATTCCCCCCAGTGCCATATATGCCCCAGTGCCAGATATCCCCCCCAGTGCCAGATATGCCCCCAGTGCCAGATATTCCCCCCAGTGCCAGAAATGCCCCAGTGCCAGATATTCCTCCCCCCCCCCCCCGTGCCATATATGCCCCCTGTGCCAGATATTTACCCCCCCCCCGCCGTCGCTTTTTGGAGGGACACGGAGGGCACAGCTCGTCTCTCCTGTGTCCCTCCTGCTGCATCATCTCCGGCGGCCGCGGGTCTAATAGGGGGAAGTGCCGGTTCGTGAGCCAATTAGAGCTCACGGACGGCACTTCCCCCTATTAGTCCCGCGGCCGCCGGAGATGATGCAGCAGGAGGGACACAGGGAGGCGCGCTGTGTGCCCTCCGTGTCCCTCCAAAAAGCGGCGGAGGGAAGGAGACTGCAGACTGACATGCGGACGCTCGTCCGCATGTCAGTCTGCTGTAAATCAGTGGCGCCACCGCGAGGACTGCGGGGGCAGTAGTTACGCCACTGGTCCAATCTCATCTGATGATGGAAGCTAAGCAGTGTTGTGCCTGGTTTGTTTTTGGATTTCAAGTCCTGCCTTCTGGTTTGGCCACGGCACCTCGGATATTCACCAAGGTCATGGCCGTGATGACGACCCTTCACCATCAGAGAATCAGGATCCTGCCGAATCTGGACGACTTGCTGATCCTGGTGAACTCCCAAGAGGTTCTCCACAGTTATCTGGAACTGGCGGTCCAATTCCTAAAAGTCCACGGGTGGCTCATCAACTGAAAAAAGTCCTCGCTGGTCCCTGCTCGGAACATTGTGCACCTAGGGGCACTGCTGGACACACACAGCCAACAATTGTTTCTGTCTCCAGAGAAAGTCCTGAAAATTCAGGACAGTATCGTCCTCTCTCGCCCAAGAGTGTTGATACACACAGCGATGCAAGTACTAGACCTCATGGTGTCGGCTTTCGATATGGTAGAGTACGCTCAATTTCATTACCGCCCTCTGCAGAGGTTAATCCTCTCCAAGTGGGACGGCCTGCCTCATCGGATGATGTCTCAAATGATCTCCTTGACTCCGGAGGTTCGTCTGACACTGAGCTGGTGGCTACAGGACCAACAGTTGAGCAGGGGCCATCCCTTCTGGATCTCCAACTGTGTCCTCCTGACAATGGATGCCAGTCTTTTGGGCTGGGCCATGGTGTTGGAGCAACACTTTCTCCAGGGTCGGTGGACCAGGGAGGAATCTCTCCTCCTGATATACATTCTGGAATTGCAGGCAGTGTTCAATTAATTGACACTGGCCCTGCCTCTAGTACAGAACAGGCCTGTTCAAGTACAATCTGACAACGCCACCACGGTAGTGTACACAAATCATCAAGGCGGCACTCGAAACTGCATGGCAAAGCTGGAAGTATCAAAAATCCTCCGTTAGGTAGAAAGTCATCTGACAGCAATATCGGCAGTGTTCATTCCCGGAGTCCTCAACTAGGAAGCGGATTTCCTCAGTCGTCAGGACGTTCACGCTGGAGAGTGGAGAGGCCGCAGCAGAAATGTCTGCACTGGTGTCAGTAGGTGACTGAGGCAGGGATGACTGGGAGATAGTGGGTGACTGAAGCATGTATGAGTGGGAGATAGTGGGTGACTGAGGCCGGGGTGACTGGGAGATAGTGGGTGACAGGGAGATAGTGGGTTACTGAGGGAGGGGTGATAGGAAGGGGTTGGGTAAGTATGGGAAGAAAGTGGGTGACAGGTATAATAAATGACTAAGGCAGGGGTGATAGGGAGATAGTGGATGACTGTGGCAGGGGTGACAGGGACAGTAAGAGACTGAGGCAGGGGTGACAGGGATAGTGGCTGACTGAGGCAGGGGTGACTGGGAGATAGTGGGTGACTGAGGCAGGGTTGACAGGGATAGTGGGTGACTGAAGCAGGGGTGATAGGGTGACAGTGGGTGACTAAAGCAGGGGTGACTGGTATAGTGGGTGACTGAGGCAGGGATCGCAGATATAGTGGTTGACTGAGGCAGCGGTGACTGGGAGATAGTGGGTATCTGAGGCAGGGGTGACAGGGAAAGTGACAGAGTAGGGGGCAGGACATGAATGAATAGAAACTGAGGTGTCCATTATATAAAGAAATACAGTATGTGTGTCTGTGTGTATATCACACACACACTAGAGATGAGCGCCTGAAATTTTTCGGGTTTTGTGTTTTGGTTTTGGGTTCGGTTCCGCGGCCGTGTTTTGGGTTCGAACGCGTTTTGGCAAAACCTCACCGAATTTTTTTTGTCGGATTCGGGTGTGTTTTGGATTCGGGTGTTTTTTTCCAAAAACACTAAAAAACAGCTTAAATCATAGAATTTGGGGGTCATTTTGATCCCAAAGTATTATTAACCTCAAAAACCATAATTTACACTCATTTTCAGTCTATTCTGAATACCTCACACCTCACAATATTATTTTTAGTCCTAAAATTTGCACCGAGGTCGCTGTGTGAGTAAGATAAGCGACCCTAGTGGCCGACACAAACACCGGGCCCATCTAGGAGTGGCACTGCAGTGTCACGCAGGATGTCCCTTCCAAAAAACCCTCCCCAAACAGCACATGACGCAAAGAAAAAAAGAGGCGCAATGAGGTAGCTGTGTGAGTAAGATCAGCGACCCTAGTTGCCGACACAAACACCGGGCCCATCTAGGAGTGGCACTGCAGTGTCACGCAGGATGGCCCTTCCAAAAAACCCTCCCCAAACAGCACATGACGCAAAGAAAAAAAGAGGCGCAATGAGGTAGCTGTGTGAGTAAGATTAGCGACCCTAGTGGCCGACACAAACACCGGGCCCATCTAGGAGTGGCACTGCAGTGTCACGCAGGATGTCCCTTCCAAAAAACCCTCCCCAATCAGCACATGATGCAAAGAAAAAGAAAAGAAAAAAGAGGTGCAAGATGGAATTGTCCTTGGGCCCTCCCACCCACCCTTATGTTGTATAAACAAAACAGGACATGCACACTTTAACCAACCCATCATTTCAGTGACAGGGTCTGCCACACGACTGTGACTGATATGACGGGTTGGTTTGGACCCCCCCCAAAAAAGAAGCAATTAATCTCTCCTTGCACAAACTGGCTCTACAGAGGCAAGATGTCCACCTCATCTTCACCCTCCGATATATCACCGTGTACATCCCCCTCCTCACAGATTATCAATTCGTCCCCACTGGAATCCACCATCTCAGCTCCCTGTGTACTTTGTGGAGGCAATTGCTGCTGGTCAATGTCTCCGCGGAGGAATTGATTATAATTCATTTTAATGAACATCATCTTCTCCACATTTTCTGGATGTAACCTCGTACGCCGATTGCTGACAAGGTGAGCGGCGGCACTAAACACTCTTTCGGAGTACACACTTGTGGGAGGGCAACTTAGGTAGAATAAAGCCAGTTTGTGCAAGGGCCTCCAAATTGCCTCTTTTTCCTGCCAGTATAAGTACGGACTGTGTGACGTGCCTACTTGGATGCGGTCACTCATATAATCCTCCACCATTCTATCAATGTTGAGAGAATCATATGCAGTGACAGTAGACGACATGTCCGTAATCGTTGTCAGGTCCTTCAGTCCGGACCAGATGTCAGCATCAGCAGTCGCTCCAGACTGCCCTGCATCACCGCCAGCGGGTGGGCTCGGAATTCTGAGCCTTTTCCTCGCACCCCCAGTTGCGGGAGAATGTGAAGGAGGAGATGTTGACAGGTCGCGTTCCGCTTGACTTGACAATTTTGTCACCAGCAGGTCTTTCAACCCCAGCAGACCTGTGTCTGCCGGAAAGAGAGATCCAAGGTAGGCTTTAAATCTAGGATCGAGCACGGTGGCCAAAATGTAGTGCTCTGATTTCAACAGATTGACCACCCGTGAATCCTTGTTAAGCGAATTAAGGGCTGCATCCACAAGTCCCACATGCCTAGCGGAATCGCTCCCTTTTAGCTCCTCCTTCAATGCCTCCAGCTTCTTCTGCAAAAGCCTGATGAGGGGAATGACCTGACTCAGGCTGGCAGTGTCTGAACTGACTTCACGTGTGGCAAGTTCAAAGGGCATCAGAACCTTGCACAACGTTGAAATCATTCTCCACTGCACTTGAGACAGGTGCATTCCACCTACTATATCGTGCTCAATTGTATAGGCTTGAATGGCCTTTTGCTGCTCCTCCAACCTCTGAAGCATATAGAGGGTTGAATTCCACCTCGTTACCACTTCTTGCTTCAGATGATGGCAGGGCAGGTTCAGTAGTTTTTGGTGGTGCTCCAGTCTTCTGTACGTGGTGCCTGTACGCCGAAAGTGTCCCGCAATTTTTCTGGCCACCGACAGCATCTCTTGCACGCCCCTGTCGTTTTTTAAAAAATTCTGCACCACCAAATTCAAGGTATGTGCAAAACATGGGACGTGCTGGAATTTGCCCATATTTAATGCACACACAATATTGCTGGCGTTGTCCGATGCCACAAATCCACAGGAGAGTCCAATTGGGGTAAGCCATTCCGCGATGATCTTCCTCAGTTGCCGTAAGAGGTTTTCAGCTGTGTGCGTATTCTGGAAAGCGGTGATACAAAGCGTAGCCTGCCTAGGAAAGAGTTGGCGTTTGCGAGATGCTGCTACTGGTGCCGCCGCTGCTGTTCTTGCGGCGGGAGTCCATACATCTACCCAGTGGGCTGTCACAGTCATATAGTCCTGACCCTGCCCTGCTCCACTTGTCCACATGTCCGTGGTTAAGTGGACATTGGGTACAACTGCATTTTTTAGGACACTGGTGAGTCTTTTTCTGACGTCCGTGTACATTCTCGGTATCGCCTGCCTAGAGAAGTGGAACCTAGATGGTATTTGGTAACGGGGGCACACTGCCTCAATAAATTGTCTAGTTCCCTGTGAACTAACGGCGGATACCGGACGCACGTCTAACACCAACATAGTTGTCAAGGACTCAGTTATCCGCTTTGCAGTAGGATGACTGCTGTGATATTTCATCTTCCTCGCAAAGGACTGTTGAACAGTCAATTGCTTACTGGAAGTAGTACAAGTGGGCTTACGACTTCCCCTCTGGGATGACCATCGACTCCCAGCGGCAACAACAGCAGCGCCAGCAGCAGTAGGCGTTACACGCAAGGATGCATCGGAGGAATCCCAGGCAGGAGAGGACTCGTCAGAATTGCCAGTGACATGGCCTGCAGGACTATTGGCATTCCTGGGGAAGGAGGAAATTGACACTGAGGGAGTTGGTGGGGTGGTTTGCGTGAGCTTGGTTACAAGAGGAAGGGATTTACTGGTCAGTGGACTGCTTCCGCTGTCACCCAAAGTTTTTGAACTTGTCACTGACTTATTATGAATGCGCTGCAGGTGATGTATAAGGGAGGATGTTCCGAGGTGGTTAACGTCCTTACCCCTACTTATTACAGCTTGACAAAGGGAACACACGGCTTGACACCTGTTGTCCGCATTTCTGGTGAAATACCTCCACACCGAAGAGCTGATTTTTTTGGTATTTTCACCTGGCATGTCAACGGCCATATTCCTCCCACGGACAACAGGTGTCTCCCCGGGTGCCTGACTTAAACAAACCACCTCACCATCAGAATCCTCCTGGTCAATTTCCTCCCCAGCGCCAGCAACACCCATATCCTCCTCATCCTGGTGTACTTCAACACTGACATCTTCAATCTGACTATCAGGAACTGGACTGCAGGGGGCGTGCAAATGGTGGAAGGCGCATGCTCTTCACGTCCAGTGTTGGGAAGGTCAGGCATCGCAACCGACACAATTGGACTCTCCTTGTGGATTTGGGATTTCAAAGAACGCACAGTTCTTTGCGGTGCTTTTGCCAGCTTGAGTCTTTTCAGTTTTCTAGCGAGAGGCTGAGTGCTTCCATCCTCATGTGAAGCTGAACCACTAGCCATGAACATAGGCCAGGGCCTCAGCCGTTCCTTGCCACTCCGTGTGGTAAATGGCATATTGGCAAGTTTACGCTTCTCCTCCGACAATTTTATTTTAGGTTTTGGAGTCCTTTTTTTACTGATATTTGGTGTTTTGGTTTTGACATGCTCTGTACTATGCCATTGGGCATCGGCCTTGGCAGACGACGTTGCTGGCATTTCATCGTCTCGGCCATGACTAGTGGCAGCAGCTTCAGCACGAGGTGGAAGTGGATCTTGATCTTTCCCTAATTTTGGAACCTCAACATTTTTGTTCTCCATATTTTAATAGGCACAACTAAAAGGCACCTCAGGTAAACAATGGAGATGGATGGATTGGATACTAGTATACAATTATGGACGGGCTGCCGAGTGCCGACACAGAGGTAGCCACAGCCGTGAACTACCGCACTGTACTGTGTCTGCTGCTAATATAGACTGGTTGATAAAGAGATAGTATACTCGTAACTAGTATGTATGTATAAAGAAAGAAAAAAAAACCACGGTTAGGTGGTATATACAATTATGGACGGGCTGCCGAGTGCCGACACAGAGGTAGCCACAGCCGTGAACTACCGCACTGTACTGTGTCTGCTGCTAATATATAGACTGGTTGATAAAGAGATAGTATACTCGTAACTAGTATGTATGTATAAAGAAAGAAAAAAAAACCACGGTTAGGTGGTATATACAATTATGGACGGGCTGCCGAGTGCCGACACAGAGGTAGCCACAGCCGTGAACTACCGCACTGTACTGTGTCTGCTGCTAATATATAGACTGGTTGATAAAGAGATAGTATACTCGTAACTAGTATGTATGTATAAAGAAAGAAAAAAAAACCACGGTTAGGTGGTATATACAATTATGGACGGGCTGCCGAGTGCCGACACAGAGGTAGCCACAGCCGTGAACT
>NW_026969865.1:0-23425 GCF_028390025.1 Pseudophryne corroboree
CTCCAGCATTGCAGGTAGCAGCGCGGCCACCTTGAGGGAAGACCGGTGCATACTCAGGAGCCGCCGGTAAGAATACATACAGTGCAAGGGGGAGGGAGTGTAACTGTTAGCGTTAGTGTGGTACAGAGCAGGGGAGGGAGTGTCAGTGTGTTACAGGGCAGGGGAGGGAGTGTGTCAGTGTGTGGTACAGCGCAGGGGAGGGAGTGTGAGTGTCAGTGTGTGTTACAGGGCAGGGGAGGGAGTGTGAGTGTCAGTGTGTGTTACAGGGCAGGGGAGGGAGTGTGAATGTCAGTGTGTGTTACAGGGCATGGGAGGGAGTGTGAGTGTCAGTGTCTGTTACAGGGCAGGGGAGGGAGTGTGAGTGTCAGTGTGTTACAGGGCATGGGAGGGAGTGTGAGTGTCAGTGTGTGTTACGGGGCATGGGAGGGAGTGTGAGTGCCAGTGTGTGTTACAGGGCATGGAAGGGAATGTGAGTGTCAGTGTGTGTAACAGGGCAGGGGAGGGAGTGTGAGTGTCAGTGTGTTACAGGGCAGGGGTGGGAGTGTGAGTGTCAATGTGTTACAGGGCAGGGGAGGGAGTGTGTCAGTGTGTGTCACAGGGCAGGGGAGGGAGTGTGAGTGTCAGTGTGTTGCAGGGGAGGGTGTGTTGGGAGAGGGAATGTGAGTGGAGTGTCAGTGTGGTTCAACGCAGGGGAAGGGAGTGTGAGTGGAATCAGTGAGCGTGGGGTATTTCTGTGGGCAAGAAGTTTCAATGTAGAAAATACTCTTGCTTTGAGAAGGGGATTTAATGCCACGCCTACTTTCCTAGGAGAGTGTGTGCATGGGGGTGGGGAGTGCTTAAAAAATGGCCCGCAAATTATGTCAAAAAAATCCAAATGGCCCTTGGCATGAAAAAGGTTCCCCACCCCTGTTGTAAGGTGTGAGGTGTTCAGAACAGACTGAAAATTAGTGGAAATGAATGTTATCGAGGTTAATAATACCGTAGGGTCAAAATTACCCCCAAATTCTATGATTTTAGCTACTTTTATGTTTTTTAAAAATATCATCCAGATCCAAAACCTAAACCCAAAATGGTGGTTTTGAAAAACCTATCCAGATCCAAAACACGAGTGGGGATCCAGATCCATAACCAAAACACAAAACACGAAAAGTGCCCGCCGCACATCTCGACCTATTTTTTTATTCCATCCTGAATGTCCTCACCTCTTCAAAGGTAAACTCCACTGTTTGGACTTTGCTTGAACAATACCGTTGAGGTTTTTTTGGATGGTTTTTGTTACTACCTTTTTTTTGTTTGTTAAATAACTGTATTTTTTTTAATTGGTACTTTGGATGTTGCCCCTTCTGTTTCTGGGAATTGTGTACAATAAAACTTCTTTTATGGATTTTATATCTTGCTGTGGATCTCATATCGTCCTGGGCCACCATCCTTCACACACAAACTGAAATCGTTGTGAAAATCACCATATGAGGATTTAAAGTGAAAGATACCTTGACGTGCTTTGAAAACCTTTCCAGAATTGTGAATGGGGTACGCTTTACCATACCTGAAATCAATGAATATCTAAAGATACTTTGATGTGCTTAGTATTCACCTATTAATAGTGAGTTGGGTACGCCTATATTTTATTCAATTGGGGCGACACCTGAACTAATAAGTACGCATTTATGTCCTTTGGGGAAAACAAGTTTACAATTTGTTTTGGATAAATAGCTCTACACATTGGCCCTCATTCCGAGTTGTTCGCTCGCTAGCTGCTTTTAGCAGCATTGCACACGCTAAGCCGCCGCCTACTGGGAGTGTATCTTAGCTTAGCAGAATTGCGAACGAAAGATTTGCATAATTGCGAATAGAAATTTCTTTGCAGTTTCTGAGTAGCTCTGGACTTACTCTGCCACTGCGATCAGTTCAGTCAGTTTCGTTCCTGGTTTGCCGTCACAAACACACCCAGCGTTCGCCCAGACACTCCCCCGTTTCTCCAGCCACTCCTGCGTTTTTCCCAGAAACTGCAGCGTTTTTCCGCACACACCCATAAAACGTCCAGTTTCCGCCCAGAAACACCCACTTCCTGTCAACCACACTCCGATCACCAGAACGATGAAAAATCCTCGTTATGCCGTGAGTAAAATACCTAACTTTTGAGTAAAATAACTAAGCGCATGCGCTCTGCGAACCTTGCGCATGCGCAGTAAGCGACTAATCGCAATATAGCGAAACTCGGCAACGAGCGAACAACTTGGAATGAGGGCCCATTGTTTGTTCTCTTTTTCCTTTTATTTCATACATACACGAGATTGATATGTTGAATCGGCCAGAGTGACGGTCATTCCATGAGATACTCAAAAGATACCTTGATGTGCTTCAAATCCTCCATGACACTGTGAGTGGGGTTCGCCATTTATTGTTTCATCGTAGAAACTAAAGATACCTTTATGAGCTTTTTTCACAATACAGTTATTATAGTAAGTGGGGTACGCCATCTGTTCATATATACTATCTATTCCATTGGTTTATAAACACCGCAAACATTTCAAGTATAAAGAAACCTTTTTTTTACATCTTGGTATTCATTGTGTGAGTCTTGGTATGATTTCAACACATCAAACACCTTTTCATCAGTCACTTCAGTCACTTACGAGAAAGAAAAGTTTCATACGAACTTTAACATTGTGTTTAAAAACTGTATCACACTACAGGTTGAGTCTCCCTTATCCAAAATGTTTGGGACCAGAGGTATTTTGGATATGGGATTTTTCCGTATTTTGGAATAATTGCATACCATAATGAGATATCATGGTGATGGGACCTAAATCTAAGCACAGAATGCATTTATGTTACATATACACCTTATACACACAGCCTGAAGGTCATTTTAGCCAATATTTTTTATAACTTTGTGCATTAAACAAAGTGTGTCTACATTCACACAATTCATTTATGTTACATATACACCTTATACACACAGCCTGAAGGTCATTTAATACAATATTTTTAATAACTTTGTGTATTAAACAAAGTTTGTGTACATTGAGTCATCAAAAAACAAAGGTTTCACTATCTCACTCTCACTCAAAAAAGTCCGTATTTCGGAATATTCCGTATTTCGGAATATTTGGATATGGGATACTCAACCTGTATTTGTATTTTTTATTTTTCTATATGCACTATGTCACTTTAAATGGGAGTCAAGCACCTGATGAATTTGAAGATGGACACTAAAGAATTTTCCTAAAAGGAACGTATTGTATATTATATTTTTTTCACTAAACTTAAGCCCAGGGTTATGTACCTCCCACATTCGTTGTATTTTCTTTGTATGGTATTGTGATGTATGGTGACATCTCAGGAAGGCACGTGATCTAAGGCAGCTATATTCAGCGCCAGTGCAGCAAGAATTCTCTAACCCCCTTTTGTAATTACAGCCCAGCAACCCATGCAGTCAGAGGCGTAGCTAGGGTTTTCGGAGCAGAGGGCAAGATGGAAAATGGCGCGCCCCCCCCCCCCAAAAAAAAAAACAACTAAAAAAAAAAAACACAAAAAGAAGGATGTGCGCGCGCCGAAAAAATGGGCGTTGCCACACACCAGAAGGGGTGTGACCACGCTCCAGAAGGGGTGTGGCCACTGAAAATGGCCCACGGTGCCAGTTACATTGCCCCACAGTGCCACATACAATGCTCCACAGTGCCGGATACATGCTCCACAGTGCCAGTTACATTGCCCCACAGTGCTGGATACATGCCCCACAGTGCCGTATACATGCCCCACAGTGCCAGATACATTGCCCCATATTGCCAGATACATTGCCCCACAGTGCCAGATACATGCCCCACTCAGTGCCAGATACATGCCCCACAGTGAGAGTTACATTGCCCCACAGTGCCGGATACATGCCCCACAGTGCCAGTTACATTGCCCCCACAGTGCCAGTTACATTGCCCCACAGTGCCAGTTACATTGCCCCACAGTGCCAGATACATTGCCCCACAGTGCCAGATACATTGCCCCACTCAGTGCCAGATACATGCCCCACAGTGCCAGGTCCAGTGCCCCACAGTGCCAGTTACATTGCCCCACAGTGCCAGTTACATTGCCCCACTGTGCCAGTTACATTTCCCCACAGTGCCAGATACATGCCCCACAGTGCCAGATACATGCCACACTCAGTGCCAGATACATTGCCCCACAGTGCCAGATACATTGCCCCACAGTGCCAGTTACATTGCCCCACTGTGCCAGTTACATTGCCCCACAGTGCCAGATACATGCCCCACAGTGCCAGATACATGCCCCACAGTGCCAGATACATGCCCCACAGTGCCAGATACATGCCCCACAGTGCCAGTTACATGCCCCACAGTGCCAGGCCCCACTCAGTGCCAGTTACATGCCCCATTTGGTGCCAGATACATGCCCCACTGTGCAGCCGCCGACCTCCTCCCCCCTCCCTGGTCACTTACCGGCCGCCTTATTGTTGATATGTGAGGGGAGGAGAGCGCAGCGCAGCGCCTCTCCGTCCCCTCACCACTCCAGGTCTATGGCGGCTGTCTGGCGCCGGTTCGCTAGCCAATCAGAGCTCGCAGACCGGCAGCCAATCAGGAGCCGGTCCGCAAGTTCTGATTGGCTAACGCCGTAGATCGGACACAGCAGCGCTGCTAGTGCTGGCAGCGGCGGTGTGGGAAGGGAGAGACGCTGCGCTCTCCTCCCCTCACATTTATGGTTGACGGGGGCGAGTGGGGCATGATGCCCTGGCCGCCGGCGGCGCCCCCCTCTCCTGGGCCTGCCAAGGCGCCCAGGGCACGTGCCCCACTCGCCCTACCCTAGATACGCCTCTGCATGCAGTGCAGGGGTTAAGGAGTTATCCCATCCATACCTGTGGTGCATTTAAGTTTTGCACAGTATATATATAGTAGGAGGACAGTGCATAATTTTGCTGACCACCAGTATATAATATATAGCAGTACGGTACAGTAGGCACTGCTCTACCTACCTCTGTGTCGTCAAGTATACTATCCATCCATACCTGTGGTGCATTTAAGTTTTGCACAGTATATATATAGTAGGAGGACAGTGCATAATTTTGCTGACCACCAGTATATAATATATAGCAGTACAGTACAGTAGGCCACTGCTCTACCTACCTCTGTGTCGTCAAGTATACTATCCCATCCATACCTGTGGTGCATTAAGGTTTTGCACAGTATATATATCGTAGGAGGACAGTCAGAGCCGGATTAAGGGGGGGGGGGGGGGGGGTCCCGGGGATACGTACCCCCGGGCCCCCCTTCACAAAAGGGCTCCCTGCCACACCACAGATCGGATCTCTCTTCCGATCCGATCTTTGGTGTTGTGCTCCCGTCCGCACTGCAGCGGCGGCCGTACAAGCAGGACAGCTGAGCGACGGCTCAGCTGTCTAATAATGTATGAGTGAAGTAGGCTGAACCAATGGCTGAGCGGCAGGCTGCTTCATTCATGCATGATTGGAGAGCTGAGCCGTCGCTCTGCTGTCTGTGTGGTTGGCGGGGACGGGAGCGCAGTTCGTTCACTGGATTGTATGTGAATGACCGCCCCCCCCACCCCCCGTCCTCCTCCTCTCTTGAATAGGGGCCCCACAGTTTTAAGTACCCCGGGCCCCCCAGCGACTTAATCCGGTTCTGAGGACAGTGCATAATTTTGCTGACCACCAGTATATTATATATAGCAGTACGGTACAGTTGGCCACTGCTCTACCTACCTCTGTGTCATCAAGTATACTATCCATCCATACCTGTGGTGCATTTAAATTTTGCATAGTATATATATAGTAGGAGGACAGCGCATAATTTTGCTGACCACCAGTATATAATATATAGCAGTACGGTACAGTAGGCCACTGCTCTACCTACCTCTGTGTCGTCAAGTATACTATCCCATCCATACCTGTGGTGCATTTAAGTTTTGCACAGTATATATATAGTAGGAGGACAGTGCATAAATTTGCTGACCACCAGTATATAATATATAGCAGTACGGTACAGTAGGCCACTGCTCTACCTACCTCTGTGTCGTCAAGTATACTATCCATCCATACCTGTGGTGCATTTAAGTTTTGTACAGTATATATATATAGTAAGAGGACAGCGCATAATTTTGCTGACCACCAGTATATAATATATAGCAGTACGGTACAGTAGGCCACTGCTCTACCTAACTCTGTGTCGTCAAGTATACTATCCCATCCATACCTGTGGTGCATTTAAGTTTTGCACAGTATATATATAGTAGGAGGACAGTGCATAATTTTGCTGACCACCAGTATATAATATATAGCAGTACGGTACAGTAGGCCACTGCTCTACCTACCTCTGTGTCGTCAAGTATACTATCCATCCATACCTGTGGTGCATTTCAGTTGTGCGCAGTATATATAGTGGTAGGCCATTGCTATTGATATATTACTGGCATATAATTCCACACATTAAAAAATGGAGAACAAAAATGTGGAGGGTAAAATAGGGAAAGATCAAGATCCACTTCCACCTCGTGCTGAAGCTGCTGCCACTAGTCATGGCCGAGACGATGAAATGCCATCAACGTCGTCTGCCAAGGCCGATGCCCAATGTCATAGTAGAGAGCATGTAAAATCCAAAAAAATAAAGCTCAGTAAAATGATCCAAAAATCTAAATCAAAATCGTCTGAGGAGAAGCGTAAACTTGCCAATGTGCCATTTACGACACGGAGTGGCAAGGAACGGCTGAGGGCCTGGCCTATGTTCATGGCTAGTAGTTCAGCTTCACATGAGGATGGAAGCACTCATCCTCCTGCTATAAAACTTAAAAGAGTTAAGATGGAAAAAGCACAGCAAAGAACTGTGCGTTCTTCTAAATCACAAATACCCAAGGAGAGTCCAATTGTGTCGGTTGCGATGCCTGACCTTCCCAACACTGGACGGGAAGAGGTGGCGCCTTCCACCATTTGCACGCCCCCTGCAATGTCTGGAAGGAGCACCCGCAGTCCAGTTCCTGATAGTCAAATTGAAGATGTCACTGTTGAAGTACACCAGGATGAGGATATGGGTGTTGCTGGCGCTAGGAAGGAAATTAACAAGGAGGATTCTGATGGTGAGGTGGTTTGTTTAAGTCAGGCGCCCGGGGAGACACCTGTTGTCCGTGGGACGAATATGGCCATTGACATGCCTGGTCAAAATACAAAAAAAAAATCACCTCTTCGGTGTGGAATTATTTCAACAGAAATGCGGACAACTGGTGTCAAGCCGTGTGTTGCCTTTGTCAAGCTGTAATAAGTAGGGGTAAGGACGATAACCACCTAGGAACATCCTCCCTTATACGTCACCTGGAGCGCATTCATCAGAAGTCATTGACAAGTTCAAAAACTTTGGGTGACAGCAGAAGCAGTCCACTGCCAACTAAATCCCTTCCTCTTGTAACCAAGCTCCTGCAAACCACACCACCAACTCTCTCAGTGTCAATTTCCTCCTTACCCAGGAAAGCCAATAGTCCTGCAGGCCATGTCACTGTCAAGTCTGACGAGTCCTCTCCTGCCTGGGATTCCTCTGATGCATCCTTGAGTGTAACGCCTACTGCTGCTGGCGCTGCTGTTGTTGCTGCTGGGAGTCGATCATCATCCCAGAGGGGAAGTCGGAAGACCACTTGTACTACTTCCAGTAAGCAATTGACTGTCAAACAGTCCTTTGCGAGGAAGATGAAATATCACAGCAGTCATCCTGCTGCAAAGCGGATAACTCAGGCCTTGGCAGCCTGGGTGGTGAGAAACGGGTTTCTGGTATCCACCGTTAATTCACAGGGAACTAGAGAATTGATTGAGGTACTGTGTCCCTGGTACCAAATACCATCTAGGTTCCATTTCTCTAGGTAGGCGATACCGAAAATTTTACACAGACCTCAGAAAAAGAGTCACCAGTGTCCTAAAAAATGCAGTTGTACCCAATGTCCACTTAACCACGGACATGTGGACAAGTGGACCAGGGCAGACTCAGGACTATATGACTGTGACAGCCCACTGGGTAGATGTATTGCCTCCCGCAGGAAGAACAGCAGCGGCGGCACCAGTAGCAGCATCTCGCAAACGCCAACTCGTTCCTAGGCAGGATACGCTTTGTATCACCGCTTTCCATAAGAGGTACACAGCTGACAACCTCTTACGGAAACTGAGGAACATCATCACAGAATGGCTTACCCCAATTGGACTCTCCTGGGGATTTGTGACATCGGACAACACCACCAATATTGTGCGTGCATTACATCTGGGCAAATTCCAGCACGTGCCATGTTTTGCACAAACATTGAATTTGGTGGTGCAGAATTATTTAAAAAACGACAAGGGCGTGCAAGATATGCTGTCGGTGGCCCGAAGAATTGCGGGCCACTTTCGGCATTCAGCCACCGCGTGCTGAAGACTGGAGCACCAGCAAACACTCCTGAACCTGCCCTGCCATCATCTGAAGCAAGAGGTGGTAACGAGGTGGAATTCAACCCTCTATATGCTTCAGAGGATGGAGGAGCAGCAAAAGGCCATTCAAGCCTATACAGCTACGTACGATATAGGCAAAGGAGGGGGAATGCACCTGACTCAAGCGCAGTGGAGAATGATTTCAACGTTGTGCAAGGTTCTGCAACCCTTTGAACTTGCCACACGTGAAGTCAGTTCAGACACTGCCAGCCTGAGTCAGGTTATTCCCCTCATCAGGCTTTTGCAGAAGAAGCTGGAGAGATTGAAGGAGGAGCTAAAATAGAGCGATTCCGCTTGGCATGTGGGACTTGTGGATGGAGCCCTTAATTCGCTAAACCAGGATTCACGGGTGGTCAATCTGTTGAAATCAGAGCACTACATTTTGGCCACCGTGCTCGATCCTAGATTTAAAACCTACGTTGTATCTCTCTTTCCGGCAGACACAAGTCTGCAGAGGTTCAAAGACCTGCTGGTGAGAAAATTGTCAAGTCAAGCGGAACGTGACCCGTCAACAGCTCCTCCTTCACATTCTGTCACGATCCGGGTATCTGGACGCCATTTCTTACCCATCAGATGCCTCCTAAGGCTGGCTCAGCGCTCCAGGACCGGATCCCATCTGTTATCCTAATGTTCACATTCCTGCATCCTCTCCTGTCTCTCTGAGACGCTGTCACAGTAACGCCTTATTACATCTGGCATGGCGTCTCCCGCGGCCTCCGTCGCCGTCCCTGAGCTTCTGCATGCAGAGTGTCAGAGTGGCGATTACGTCAGCCGCGGCCTCCGCTGTGTCCGCGTGGTTGGATGTGCACTTGTCAGCCTGGCGTCTCCTGTCTCCAGTGGCCGGCGCCGCCATTACTGTTTTCATTACCACATGGATTACAAACCAAACTTCCCTCCAAGTGTCTGCATGGGCGCAGCCATCTTGCATTCTGTCAGCTGATCATTTCCTTCAATCTGTTGTCAGTATTGTTAATCTGCTTAATTGCCTAGCCAATCCCTTCCTTGCTGCAGGTATAAATACACTGTGCCTGAGCAAGGAAGGCGTCAGTGCTTTGGTTGTCAAACCTAGTTCCTGTTTGTCTCTCTCCTGTGATTGTCTTCCAGGTTCCAGCTCCTGTCTCAAGACTTCCACCATAGAGACCCGCACCAGCATTCCACCTGCGGTGTAGCCTGACTCTCCAATCCATTGTGGATTCATCTGTTTCCAGCTACAACATTACCTGCTTCCAGCTCAGCTTCCAGCAGAGTACAGCTTCCCTTAAAGGGCCGGTGTCCTTTCTACACTTTACCACTTTCCACCGGTATTATTATTTCTCCGCTCTCAAGTTCTACATTTCAGTTCATATTTCATCGCTCCCAAGTTCATTTATTATTTAACTGGTTCCAGCCAGTATCCACTCCGTGCTAACAACAGTCTGGTTCCAGCCAGTATCCACAGCAGCTGTTTTACCTTCAGCAACCCAGCTTTTCCTGGAACACCAGCTGGCACAATCCTGGGTTATCTCCATTGCTACAGTCGGGCCTGGTAAGGACTTTCCATCTAGAAGATCATAAGAACTATCTCACACTACCAGTGCCCTGTGGCTCCTGCCATCCTGTAGTACCCAGGAACTGTATTTATTATTTGCTGACTTTTACGTTTTCTTTTACTGCTGCTGTGTTGCGGAGTTGTCATAATAAACATCATTGACTTTTATCCAAGTTGTCGTGGTCACGCCTTCGGGCAGTTATTATTCATGTTACTTACATGTCCAGGGGTCTGATACAACCTCCCAGGTTCCGGTACATCTCAGCCCCTACAACTGAGGCTGCCTCCCGTCAGCTCAGGCCCTCAGTTGTGACACATTCTCCCGCAACTGGGGCTGCGAGGAAAAGGCTAAGAATTCCGAGCCCACCCGCTGGCGGTGATGCAGGGCAGTCTGGAGCGAGTGCTGACATCTGGTCCGGACTGAAGGACCTGCCAACAATTACTGACATGTCGTCTACTGTCACTGCATATGATTCTGTCACCATTGAAAGAATGGTGGAGGATTATATGAGTGACCGCTCCAAGTAGGCACGTCAGACAGTCCGTACGTATACTGGTAGGAAAAAGAGGCAATTTGGAGGCCCTTGCACAAACTGGCTTTATTTTACCTAAGTTGCCCCCCTCCAGTGTGTACTCCGAAAGAGTGTTTAGTGCAGCCGCTCACCTTGTCAGCAATCGGCATACGAGGTTACTTCCAGAAAATGTGGAGAAGATGATGTTCATCAAAATGAATTATAATCAATTCCTCCGTGGAGACATTCACCAGCAATTGCCTCCAGAAAGTACACAAGGACCTGAGATGGTGGATTCCAGTGGGGACGAATTAATAATCTGTGAGGAGGGGGATGTACACAGTGAAAGGGGTGAGGAATCGGACGATGAGGAGGAGGTGGACATCTTGCCTCTGTAGAGCCAGTTTGTGCAAGGAGAGATTGATTGGTGGGGGCCCAAACCAACCAGTCATTTCAGTCACAGTTGTGTGGCAGACCCTGTCGCTGAAATGATGGGTTTGTTAAAGTGTGCATGTCCTGTTTATACAACATAAGGGTGGGTGGGAGGGCCCTAGGACAATTCCTTCTTGCACCTCTTTTTTCTTTCATTTTTCTTTGCATCATGTGCTGTTTGGGGACTATTTTTTGAAGTGCCATCCTGTTTGAAACTGCAGTGCCACTCCTAGATGGGCCAGGTGTTTGTGTCGGCCACTTGGGTCGCTTAGCTTAGTCACACAGCTACCTCATTGCGCCTCTTTTTTTCTTTGCATCATGTGCTGTTTGGGGACTATTTTTTTGAAGTGCCATCCTGTCTGACACTGCAGTGCCACTCCTAGATGGGCCAGGTGTTTGTGTCGGCCACTTGGGTCGCTTAGCTTAGTCACACAGCTACCTCTATGATTTAAGCTGTTTTTGAGGGTTTTTTGTAAAAAAAACCCCGAATCCAAAACACACCCGAATCCGAAAAAAATTATTCAGGGAGGTTTTGCCAAAACGTGTCCGAATCCAAAACACGTCCGCAGAACCGAATCCAAAACCAAAACACAAAACCCGAAAAATTTCCGGTGCACATCACTATATATTACATTATACCGCATTCCTAAGGGGGCCTGCACCTCCTCCTAATGCAGGGACCTCTCTGCCTCTCACAACAAACATATATATTGGTAGATGCTCAATTAGCTTAGTGATATCATTCAGGTGCTCGAAAGGGAGGGGTATTTCTAAGCAAGAAAAAAAGGCATTTGTTTCCCCCAGCACCCTGAATGATAACCGTAACCAGATGTAAATTCCACATAATAACAGAATTCAGAGATCTTTGTTACACATATTTGCGCAAATGTGTGAATAAGCCCCAAAGCCGCATCAAGGCGTCTCTGTATATTTGGGGTCCCTAGCACTATATCTAGGTGCAGGGTGTGGCACCCCAAAACACCAGCATAAGCCAGAAAGCCCAGCGTAGCATACCAGTGAAAAAACTATAGTGTTAATAAATTAGTATTTAGGAAGCCGAAGCTATAGAGAAAGTGATACAAAAATGAAATGCAATTAAAATAGAGAAATAGTGTTAAAAAAATAATAAGTGAAAATGTTAATAGAATGTAAAGGTATGCCACACTAAGGCCATCCTGCTCAGCCAGTCCAGAGGCACCACACCTCACACCTCCATTACCCCAATCTGGGTCTAAGATTAACCAGCAAGGAGCCACATGATAATGGCTCATTACTACAATATCTCTAAGCTAAGAGCTACCTACCTTGGAGCAACCCCATAATGCTCCATGTGGCATGTCAGGGCCTGCACCTCCTCCTAATGCAGGGACCTCTCTGCCTCTCACAACAAACATATATATTGGTAGATGCTCAATTAGCTTAGTGATATCATTCAGGTGCTCGAAAGGGAGGGGTATTTCTAAGCAAGAAAAAAAGGCATTTGTTTCCCCCAGCACCCTGAATGATAACCGTAACCAGATATAAATTCCACATAATAACAGAATTCAGAGATCTTTGTTACACATATTTGCTCAAATGTGTGAATAAGCCCCAAAGCCGCATCAAGGCGTCTCTGTATATTTGGGGTCCCTAGCGCTATATCTAGGTGCAGGGTGTGGGACCCCAAAACACCAGCATAAGCCAGAAAGCCCAGCGTAGCATACCAGTGAAAAAACTATAGTGTTAATAAATTAGTATTTAGGAAGCCGAAGCTATAGAGAAAGTGATACAAAAATGAAATGCAATTAAAATAGAGAAATAGTGTTAAAAAAATAATAAGTGAAAATGTTAATAGAATGTAAACGTATGCCACACTAAGGTCATCCTGCTCAGCCAGTCCAGAGGCACCACACCTCACACCTCCATTACCCCAAGTTTTGGGGTGCCACACCCTGCACCTAGATATAGCGCTAGGGACCCCAAATATACAGAGATGCCTTGATGCGGCTTTGGGTCTTATTCACACATTTGCACAAATATGTGTAACGAAGATCTCTGAATTATATTATTATGTGGAATTTATATCTGGTTACGGTTATCATTCAGGGTACTGGGGTATACAAACTGAGCCACCTAACTAGCTCCCACACCCGAAACGGAGACTGTGCCTTACTTGTTACTTACACCGGCCTCGGCCGTGGCGGAGGGCTTACTGCCCGCGGCCAAGGTGCAGTCCACCAACTTGAGTGGCGAAAGCGGCAGTTAAGGCCCCTGGTGCATTTGCCCTCATTAAATGCTAAACACTTGCCTTTTGCCACCGAGCGTGAACCTGAAACGCTAGGTGTAAGAGGCTTTTTACTTTGGGAATCTGTGGGGGGGGGGGGGGACTTATTGGGTAAACTCAAGCCACACTTCCACGTCCTTGAAAGACAAGGGCAAAATGGAGTTGCCATCTTGACTACGCCAAAATTTATCATCGTATTCTCTCCAAGCGTAACACTAGGTTTTCAAATACATCTCATGTGCCAAAAACAAATACTTCACTACATAAGGATACTCGGCAGGCCTCGAATCAGCATAACAAAAAAAAAACGTAACCATTGATGGAAGTTACAGAAGGCGTTCTCCTCTATGCCGCCCACCTTTTTAGCCTCATCAAAAGCCTGACGCATGTCATCCATAAGGGTGAACATGTCAACGTACTTGCCCTTTCTAATCTTTTACTTTATCCGTTTTCTAATGCCCCTGGCCACTGCAGTATTGGCGCAATGCACCATTTCTGTGAAAAGCGGGGATCTGAGGGAACCGCGACCATCAGCACTTTGTCTTTACTAGATTCCTTTGCAACATGGCGCGCTATAAGCCTAGCCAACTTATGCGGGCACCTGGGAGAACCAGAGGAAACACTAGTGGAAGAGCTAGAAGAAGTACTGGATGAACAAGGTGAAATAACAGCATGCTCACCTGTGCCTGAGGGGCCCAGAACCTCATCAGCCTCTTCCACCGCCACTGGCCCCGGCGGCACGTCTTTGACTGGCGCCGCGATTGCCCCTCTCCTCGATCTCCGACTCCTTCCCGGAGTAGACACTGGACCCGCTGGATTCACTGACATCTGTACGGAAGACTCAGGGTGCACAACAACAGCCGTTAAAGCTTGTGAATCAACAGTTACCACAGACGGCAATGGAGGAAACAAGGATGGCAACTCACCACCTACACCCGGAGGAGGGCCCGGGGGAAGAGGCGGGGCGGGGTAAATGAACTGAGGGGAGTACACTGTGGCCGAAGGGGGGGGGGGGGGTTGAATGATTCTTGGTTCCCGATACTATAGGCTGGTGGCCACGATGGGGGGGGGGGGGAACATATGCCGTACCCCAGGGACCCGGCTGTGGGACTGGAGGAAACTGTCCAGGGGCAAAAGGTGACTGTCAAAACTGGGTGTGTGGGGATGACGCGGGGGTGAAACCCCCCACGTATGACCCAGAAAATACTGTGGGGGCGATAGAAAACTGAGGACCACTAAAGGACCATGTGGGCTGGGCCCCCGATGTCGAATCCGCAAAATAGGGAGAAAAAAGGGGCGCTGAGGAAATGGACACGCCCTGCTGCCATGCCTCGGGGGCTACGGGGAACAGCTGTGGCACTGCAAAAGGCTGCACCGCAGTGAAACCAGTAGTGAAATGGCCCCCAGCATACAGGGAAGGATGGCTCGGTAATGGAAATGAGGCGGCCAGGGAGCTCTGTGCAGACACCACCTGCAACACCCCAGAGTGTCCAGCAAGTGGCGCCTGTGAAATGTCAAAAAGGGGGGCTGCAGGAGGCATCAGCCCCAGGGAGCCAGATGCTGCACCAAACAGCACCCTCTGTGGAGGCATCAACGCAGGTTCCCCTGCCAATGCGGAAGCGTGCACCCGTGGGGTCCCCGAGGGGACCGCTGAGGCCCCACCCCCAACTACTCCTGCGGAATGTCCCATGGAAACCGCCCTGGCCTGTGGTGGTAGCGTGTCATCCGGTTGTAATGGCGCCAGACCCAGCCCCCCACATGGGGACTCCTGCATCCACCCCATGTGGTGTCCCTGCAGGCGGCAGCCTCATTAATGGCCCGTACCCCCCGCAACGACACCCCCCCTTCTTTCCCAACAAACCGGTGCCGCCGGTCACCACCCAGGAGGAGAGGCCGGGCAGGAGGGGACAGCTGCCAGAGGAGTAGTGGCTGTCGGGCAGACTACCACGAACGTGGCCGCCCACCACCAGCAGCAGCCAGAACCGGGACCCCGCGCCCGCCACCCATCTGACGAGACAGAGGAGGGGAGCGAATCCTAGCAGAGGGCCCCCTGCGGGCGTAAGGACACCCATACCCAGCCGATGTGAGCGGTGGGGAGCAAGACGACGGGGGGGGGAGCCGACCTGTGAGGACTGGGCATTGTGAAGTGAAAGAAAGAGGGCAGGGAGAAGACAAGAACAAGAAGAAGTGGGGTTGCTCCAAGGTAGGTAGCTCTTAGCTTAGACATATTGTAGTAAGGAGCCATTATCATGTGGCTCCTTGCTGGTTAATATTAGACCCAGATTGGGGTAATGGAGGTGTGAGGTGTGGTGCCTCTGGACTGGCTGAGCAGGATGGCCTTAGTGTGGCATACCTTTACATTCTATTAACACTTTTCACTTATTATTTTTTTAACACTATTTCTCTATTTTAATTGCATTTCATTTTTGTATCACTTTCTCTATAGCGTCGGCTTCCTAAATACTAATTTATTAACACTATAGTTTTTTCACTGGTATGCTACGCTGGGCTTTCTGGCTTATGCTGGTGTTTTGGGGTGCCACACCCTGCACCTAGATATAGCGCTAGGGACCCCAAATATACAGAGACGCCTTGATGCGGCTTTGGGGCTTATTCACACATTTGCGCAAATATGTGTAACGAAGATCTCTGAATTCTATTATTATGTGGAATTAATATCTGGTTACGGTTATCATTCAGGGTGCTGGGGGAAACAAATGCCTTTTTTTCTTGCTTAGAAATACCCCTCCCTTTCGAGCACCTGAATGATATCACTAAGCTAATTGAGCATCTACCAATATATATGTCAGTTTGTATACCGACAGGGTGGCTGCTCAGTTTTTGCGGGACGGTTTCAGTCATGGTTTTCGCCTGCCCATTTCGGATTCCATGCACGTCATTGCACGCAGGAATTTGAAATCTGCTCGTGATTTTCTACGTGGTCAGATGGAAGGTGGAGGTGGAGTTTAGTTTGGGATGCATGTGCGGCCCCTATGCTACCCCTCCGCTGCCTGCCTTGTGCATCTCCCCCATCGGGGTTGTGCCCAAATGTATCCCGGCAGGTTCCGCCTCATATAGCATTTGTATCATCCACATGGGGGATCCGTGAATGATGCCAACCCCGAATCAATTTGCAGAGTGCGTTATCAATCTTTCGATGAGGGTCTGAGTTTGGTTTGGTGCTGCGGCCCGGGTGCCCTGCTGGCCAAGCTGGACGTAGAGTCCACTTTTCACCTGCTCCCACATTTTATAAGGGGGTGCACGACTGGAGTGGCGTGCCTAGCACCATATATTAGCAGTCAGAGAGAAAGAGGGAGAAAAATAGAGGTGAGACAGAGGGTTGAGAGAGAGGGCCAGGGTAGAGAGGGGGTACAGGTGGCACTGTGTCCATCGTTCTGTCACTGTACCCCCTAGTACAAGCATTACTGAATGTGTGTGTCCCTTCAGTACAAGAGGCACTGGGTACCTGAGGCAGTGGCGGGTCCCCCTTTCAGCACCGACAGCAGCGGTCCCCCTCTTCTGGTTTCCGTTGGAGTGTGATGTCGGACAACAGGACCAGAGAGGAGAAGAAAAGGTGAGAGGAGGGGCTGGATCACCTCCTCCTACTAGTACTGCGCTGACGGGTGTGGCCCGTCAAAAGGGGACATGCCCTTCAGTGTAGTTTAACACACCATATAACACTTATATACATTATGCATCACAATAGTAGGACCCCTTATACTATCTAGTACTGGTGCCCCTTTCACATTAAAGCACACGGTATAAGCCGAAATTCACTTTATAGCACACAGTATGAGCCGAAATTCACAATATAGCACAAGGTATGAGCCGAAATTCACATTATAGCACACGGTATGAGCCGAAATTCACAATATAGCAAAAGGTATGAGCCGAAATTCACTTTATAGCACACAGTATGAGCCGAAATTCACAATATAGCACAAGGTATGAGCCGAAATTCACATTATAGCACACAGTATGAGCCGAAATTCACTTTATAGCACACAGTATGAGCCGAAATTCACAATATAGCACACGGTATGAGCCGAAATTCACATTATAGCACACGGTATGATCCGAAATTCACATTATAGCACACGGTAAAAGCCGAAATTCACTTTATCGCACACGGGGTATATATATATATATATATATATGGAGAGTTGGAGAGATAGGGTTCGGCGCTCAGTGTTGTTAAAAAATGGTAAAAGGCACACAAATATCTAAAAGTTTAAAAGATTTATTTTTTAAAAAATTTTTAAATTTTTTTTTTAATATATGAGAGTAAAACAAGGGTACTTAAAAACATATACGTATGGATCAAGTAAAATCAAGTAAAAAAAGGTCAAGTAAAAAACATTTTTTCAAGTAAAAAATTTTTTTTTGGAATACGTAAAATTTTTTACAAGGGATAAGAGGATTAACGTAGCTTTAAGAAACAGCAGGGGATTGGTGCAGGAAACCCCCCCCCCCCCCCCCCCCCCCCCCCCCCCCCCCACCCCCCAGCGTCTTCGTCTCAACAGACTTCTTTGAAGAAGTCTGTTTGAGACGAAACGCGTTGGGTTTCCTGCACCAATCCCCTGCTGTTTCTTAAAGCTAAGTTAATCCTCTTATCCTTGTAAAAAATTTTACGTATTCCAAAAATTTTTTTTTACTTGAAAAAAAATTTTTTACTTGAAAAATTTTTTTTTACTTGACCTTTTTTTACTTGATTTTACTTGATCCATACGTATATGTTTTTAAGTACCCTTGTTTTACTCTCATATATTAAAAAAAATTTTTATAAAAAATTTTTTTTAAAATTTTTTTAAAAAAATAAATCTTTTAAACTTTTAGATATTTGTGTGCCTTTTACCATTTTTTAACAACACTGAGCGCCGAACCCTATCTCTCCAACTCTCCATAAATCTAGCAGTGTGGTACCGGCACTGCATCCTTAGGGCCCGGCAGACACCTTTAAATGAGGTTATGTGTGTTTTCTATGGTAAATTTTAGGTATATGTAATCCCTCTTTGTAAGGTTGATTCTTTTTACTGAGATATATCTCGCAAGTGGCGCTGCACCTCCCCCCCTTTTTCTATATATATATATATATATATATATATATAAAAAAAGTAATGTCCCTTCTTTTATACAGAATTTTATCCCCACCACCGACTCTCACCCTGAATCAGGCAGGAGGGCTCAGCTGGACACAGGCAGCGGCGTCTAGTCTTAGGCTCCAGTCTTGGCGTGTGTCGGCCGGGCTGTAGGAAATGGCAGGGCAGGGCACACTCATGGAGTCACTGGAGAGAGACTGAGCATGGGCGGGAGCCGGGAGGACAGCGCAGGGCGCAGGGAGGAAGGGCGCAGGGTGCTAGGCAGTCACTGGGATCATGGCGGCGGCTGGGCTGTGCGGCCAGCCACCCCAGGGCCGGCCCTAGCGTGATTATTTTGGTATGCGAAAATATATTTTGGCACCCCTTAGTAAAATATATAGGGATGTGGCTTCATGGGGAAGGTGCATGGCCACAGAATACTATCAATTCACATTACACTGCACAGTAAAGCCCAATATACATGCTACGCCACAAAAGAGCCCCTTATACATGCTACGCCACACCACAGTAGAGCCGCTTATACACGTTACAGCACAGTAGAGCCTCTTATACACGTTACAGCACAGCAGAGCCTCTTATACACGTTACAGCACAGCAGAGCCTCTTATACACGTTACAGCACAGTAGAGCCTCTTATACACGTTACAGCACAGCAGAGCCTCTTATACACGTTACAGCACAGTAGAGCCTCTTATACACGTTACAGCACAGCAGAGCCTCTTATACACGTTACAGCACAGTAGAGCCTCTTATACACGTTACAGCACAGCAGAGCCTCTTATACACGTTACAGCACAGTAGAGCCTCTTATACACGTTACAGCACAGTAGAGCCTCTTATACACGTTACAGCACAGCAGAGCCTCTTATACACGTTACAGCACAGTAGAGCCTCTTATACACGTTACAGCACAGTAGAGCCGGTTATACACGTTACAGCACAGCAGAGCCTCTTATACACGTAACAGCACAGCAGAGCCTCTTATACACGACGTTACAGCACAGCAGAGCCTCTTATACACGTTACAGCACAGCAGAGCCTCTTATACACGTTACAGCACAGTAGAGCCTCTTATACACGTTACAGCACAGCAGAGCCTCTTATACACGTTACAGCACAGCAGAGCCTCTTATACACGTTACAGCACAGTAGAGCCTCTTATACACGTTACAGCACAGTAGAGCCGCTTATACACGTTACAGCACAGCAGAGCCTCTTATACACGTAACAGCACAGCAGAGCCTCTTATACACGACGTTACAGCACAGCAGAGCCTCTTATACACGTTACAGCACAGCAGAGCCTCTTATACACGTTACAGCACAGCAGAGCCTCTTATACACGTTACAGCACAGCAGAGCCTCTTATACACGTTACAGCACAGTAGAGCCTCTTATATACGTTACAGCACAGTAGAGCCTCTTATACACGTTACAGCACAGTAGAGCCGGTTATACACGTTACAGCACAGTAGAGCCGCTTATACACGTTACAGCACAGTAGAGCCTCTTATACACGTTACAGCACAGTAGAGCCTCTTATACACGTTACAGCACAGTAGAGCCTCTTATACACGTTACAGCACAGTAGAGCCTCTTATACACGTTACAGCACAGTAGAGCCTCTTATACACGTTACAGCACAGTAGAGCCTCTTATACACGTTACAGCACAGTAGAGCCTCTGATACACGTTACAGCACAGCAGAGCCTCTTATACACGTTACAGCACAGTAGAGCATCTTATACACGTTACAGCACAGTAGAGCCTCTTATACACGTTACAGCACAGTAGAGCCGCTTATACACGTTACAGCACAGTAGAGCCTCTTATACACGTTACAGCACAGTAGAGCCTCTTATACACGTTACAGCACAGTAGAGCCTCTTATACACGTTACAGCACAGTAGAGCCGCTTATACACGTTACAGCACAGTAGAGCCTCTTATACACGTTACAGCACAGTAGAGCCTCTTATACACGTTACAGCACAGTAGAGCCTCTTATACACGTTACAGCACAGTAGAGCCGCTTATATACGTTACAGCACAGTAGAGCCTCTTATACACGTTACAGCACAGTAGAGCCTCTTATACACGTTACAGCACAGTAGAGCCGCTTATACACGTTACAGCACAGTAGAGCCTCTTATACACGTTACAGCACAGTAGAGCCTCTTATACACGTTACAGCACAGTAGAGCCTCTTATACACGTTACAGCACAGTAGAGCCTCTTATACACGTTACAGCACAGTAGAGCCGCTTATATACGTTACAGCACAGTAGAGCCGCTTATACACGTTACAGCACAGTAGAGCCTCTTATACACGTTACAGCACAGTAGAGCCGCTTATACACGTTACAGCACAGTAGAGCCTCTTATACACGTTACAGCACAGCAGAGCCTCTTATACACGTTACAGCACAGTAGAGCCTCTTATACACGTTACAGCACAGTAGAGCCTCTTATACACGTTACAGCACAGTAGAGCCTCTTATACACGTTACAGCACAGTAGAGCCGCTTATATACGTTACAGCACAGTAGAGCCTCTTATACACGTTACACCACAGTAGAGCCTCTTATACACGTTACAGCACAGTAGAGCCTCTTATACACGTTACAGCACAGTAGAGCCTCTTATACACGTTACAGCACAGTAGAGCCGGTTATACACGTTACAGCACAGTAGAGCCTCTTATACACGTTACAGCACAGTAGAGCCGCTTATACACGTTACAGCACAGTAGAGCCTCTTATACACGTTACAGCACAGTAGAGCCTCTTATACACGTTACAGCACAGTAGAGCCTCTTATACACGTTACAGCACAGCAGAGCCTCTTATACACGTTACAGCACAGTAGAGCCTCTTATACACGTTACAGCACAGTAGAGCCTCTTATACACGTTACAGCACAGTAGAGCCGCTTATATACGTTACAGCACAGTAGAGCCTCTTATACACGTTACAGCACAGTAGAGCCTCTTATACACGTTACAGCACAGTAGAGCCTCTTATACACGTTACAGCACAGTAGAGCCTCTTATACACGTTACAGCACAGTAGAGCCTCTTATACACGTTACAGCACAGTAGAGCCTCTTATACACGTTACAGCACAGTAGAGCCTCTTATACACGTTACAGCACAGTAGAGCCTCTTATACACGTTACAGCACAGTAGAGCCTCTTATACACGTTACAGCACAGTAGAGCCTCTTATACACGTTACAGCACAGTAGAGCCGCTTATATACGTTACAGCACAGTAGAGCCGGTTATACACGTTACAGCACAGTAGAGCCGGTTATACACGTTACAGCACAGTAGAGCCGCTTATATACGTTACAGCACAGCAGAGCCTCTTATACACGTTACAGCACAGTAGAGCCGGTTATACACGTTACAGCACAGTAGTATACATGTTACACTACAGGAGGGTAGTGCACCGGAGGCGGCGCAGTGTGACAGGAGAGAGGAGGCAGCAGGGTCTGGCAGTGGTTTAGTGTGGGCGCGGAGTCCGACTGCTGGGAGATTAGTGGTAGAACAGTGACTGTAGCGCACCCTTATCAGTCCTGCACTCTACGCAGCTGTGTAGTCAGCGTATGCGTAGGGTGTACAGAACCCTCACTGATACATTACTACACACCACATTCCAACTCCTCCACCAGTAATATTGTCTATACCACCCATACACACACATCTATCCTCCCCACTGCTGTCTCTCAAACCCCCCCCCCCCCCGTAATATTAGTGTACAACCCCTCTCCCATACATTACTTTATTCACCAACCCACCTCCCCTCCTCTCCCCCCACCCCTCCCCCTCCCCCTCCCAGGTAATATTAGTGTACAACCCCTCTCCTATACATTACTATATCCACCAACCCACCTCCCCTGCCCAGGTAATATTAGTATGCACCCCCTCACACACACCATGACCACCCACCATTCCAGACAAAAGGAATAAGCCCAGGTACTTACCACTGCCTGCAGGGTGGCTGTGCTCTCCTCACACACTGGCTGCTGCAGGGGAGAAGCCAGAACAGGACAGGCCAGGGCAGGAGGCGGGGACTCGGGAGCACATTGTTGTTGTACCCAGTGCCAGGGCTGACTCCAGTCCCCAGCTCCTGTGTGGATCAGTTTCATTCTGCAGGGGGACCCAGTCACAAGAGCAGAGTCTGAGTGGGACACTGCACCTGTAGCAGGCACAGGTGCTGACAGTGCAGGGGATAGTGTCACATGGGCTGGCTCACATGTCACCTCCTGTAGGGGAAGTGAGAGGAACGGGAGGGGGTGGAGACTGGGAGGAGTAGACAAAGGACGGGTGGCACATGTGGAAGGAGAGGGGAGAATCAGTGTGACAGCGCCCCGGGCAGCGCAGTGTGACAGGGGAGAGGAGGCAGCAGGGTCCGGCAGCGGTGTAGTGCAGGCGTGGAGGCCGGTTGCTGGGAGGTTAGTGGGAGAGAACACTGACTGCAGCAGCGCCCTCATCAGTCCCGTGCTCTACGCAGCCGCGTAGTCGGCATATGCGTAGGGCCGGGCCTGAGCCACCCACAAGCCACTACAACTCTGTCTGAACGGCGGCGGCGCAGTGGGAGGGGGCCGGGCAGCGATGCGCAGCAGGTGATCCAGTCATCGCTGTCTGTGTGCTGCTGTAGTAGCACTGCTACAACAGCAGCACACAGACAGCGATGATCGGATCGCAGGAATGACGTGCGGGGGGTGCCAGACATTAGGGGGTGCCTGTGCGCACCAGGCACCCCCCGTGCGCACGCCTATGCCTGCTCCCCCTGCTCCCAGATTCTCTCAGGTTCCTGGGTTTCAAGTTGGGTAAGGATTTCTGCGTAGACAGGTGTCTGCCCATGGGCTGTTCTGTCTCTTGTGCCTATTTTGAGAGATTTAGCACTTTTTGCATTGGTGCATCCAGGCTGCCTCCGGCCAACCCGGGGTGGCTCGTTACCTGGATAATTTTATCTTGATGGGCCCGATGGACAGTTCGATCTGTGGCGACATGCTGTTTTCCGCCAGATCCTTGTTTTATGACCTGGGTGTCCCGGTGGCCCCAGAAAAATGCGAGGGCCCTACCAGTTGCCTTAGTTATTTGGGGATTGAAATAGATATG
>NW_026969866.1:0-23408 GCF_028390025.1 Pseudophryne corroboree
GAGTGAAGGGCACAGGACATCAGGAGTCAGAGCAGAGGAGTGAGGGGCACAGGACAGCAGGAGTCAGAGCAGAGGAGTGAAGGGCACAGGACATCAGGAGTCAGAGCAGAGGAGTGAGGGGCACAGGACAGCAGGAGTCAGAGCAAAGTAGTGAGGGCACAGGACAGCAGAGTCAGAGCAAAGGAGTGAGGGGCACAGGACAGCAGGAGTCAGAGTGGAGGAGTGAAGGGGCACAGGACAGCAGGAGTCAGAGCAGAGGAGTGAGGGGCACAGGACATCGGGAGCCAGAACAGAAGAGTGAGTGGCACAGGACATCAGAAGTCAGAACAGAAGAGTGAGGGGCACAGGACATCAGGAGTCAGAGTGGGAGAGTGAGGGGCACAGGACATCAGGAGTCAGAGCAGAGGAGTGAGGAGGCACAGGACATCAGGAGTCAGAGCAGAGGAGTGAGGGGCACAGGACATCAGGAGTCAGAAGAGTGAGGGGCACAGGACATCAGGAGTCAGAGCAGAGGAGTGAGGGGCACAGGACAGCAGTAGTCCAGAGCGGAGGAATGAGGGGCACAGGAGAGCAGGAGTCAGAGCAGAGGAGTGAGGGGCACAGGACAGCAGGAGTCAGAGCGGAGGAATGAGGGGCACAGGACAGCAGGAGTCAGAGTGGAGGAGTGAGGGGCACAGGACATCGGGAGTCAGAACAGAAGAGTGAGGGGCACAGGACATCAGAAGTCAGAACAGAAGAGTGAGGGGCACAGGACATCAGGAGTCATAGTGGAGGAGTGAGGGGCACAGGACATCAGGAGTCAGAGCAGAGGAGTGAGGGGCACAGCACAGGACAGAGGGAGTCAGATCAGAGGAGTGAGGGTACAGCACAGGACAGCAGGAGTCAGAGCAGAGGAGGTGAGGGGTACAGCACAGCACAGCAGGAGGTCAAGAGCAGAGGAGTGAGGGGTACAAGCACAGGACAGAAGGATTTAGAGCAGAGGAGTGAGGGGTACAGCACAGGACAGAGGGATTCAGAGCAAAGGAGTGAGGGGCACAGGACAGCAGGAGTCAGAGAAAAGAGTGAGGGGCACAGGACAGCAGGAGTCAGAGCTGAGGAGTGAGGGCACAGGACATCAGGAGTCAGAAGAGTGAGGGGCACAGAACATCAGGAGTCAGAGTGGAGGAGTGGGGCACAGGACATCAGGAGTCAGAACAGAAGAGTGAGGGGCACAGGACATCAGGAGTCAGAGCAGAGGAGTGAGGGGCATAGGACATCAGGAGTCAGAGCAGAGGAACGAGGGGCACAGGACAGCAGGAGTCAGAGCAGAGGAGTGAGGGGCACAGGACAGCAGGAGTCAGAGCAGAGGAATGAGGGGCACAGCAGAGGAACGAGGGGCAGAGGACAGCAGGAGTCAGAGCGGAAGAATGAGGGGCACAGGACAGCAAGAGTCAGAGTAGAGGAGTGAGGGGCACAGGACAGCAGGAGTCAGAGCAGAGGAGTGAAGGGCACAGGACATCAGGAGTCAGAGCAGAGGAGTGAGGGGCACAGGACAGCAGTAGTCAGAGCAAAGGAGTGAGGGGCACAGGACAGCAGGAGTCAGAGTGGAGGAGTGAGGGGCACAGGACAGCAGGAGTCAGAGCAGAGGAGTGAGGGGCACAGGACAGCAGGAGTCAGAGCAGAGGAGTGAGGGGCACAGGACATCCGGAGTCAGAGCAGAGGAGTGAGGGGCACAGGACAGCAGGAGTCAGAGCAGAGGAGTGAGGGGTACAGCACAGGACAGAGGGAGTCAGAGCAGAGGAGTGAGGGGTACAGCACAGGACAGCAGGAGTCAGAGCAGAGGAGTGAGGGGTACAGCACAGGACAGAGGGAGTCAGAGCAGAGGAGTGAGGGGTACAGCACAGGACAGCAGGAGTCAGAGCAGAGGAGTGAGGGGTACAGGACAGAAGGATTCAGAGCAGAGGAGTGAGGGGCACAGGACAGCAGTAGTCAGAGCAGAGGAGTGAGGGGTACAGGACATCCGGAGTCAGAGCAGAGGAGTGAGGGGCACAGGACAGAAGGAGTCAGAGCAGAGGAGTGAGGGGCACAGGACAGCAGGAGTCAGAGCAGAGGAGTGAGGGGCACAGGACAGCAGGAGTCAGAGTGGAGGAGTGAGGGGCACAGGACATCGGGAGTCAGAACAGATTAGTGAGGGGCACAGGACATCAGAAGTCAGAACAGAAGAGTGAGGGGCACAGGACATCAGGAGTCAGAGTGGAGGAGTGAGGGGCACAGGACATCAGGAGTCAGAGCAGAGGAGTGAGGGGCACAGGACAGCAGGAGTCAGAGCAGAGGAGTGAGGGGCACAGGACAGCAGGAGTCAGAGCAGAGGAGTGAGGGGCACAGGACATCAGGAGTCAGAGTGGAGAAGTGAGGGGCACAGGACATCGGGAGTCAGAACAGAAGAGTGAGGGGCACAGGACATCAGAAGTCAGAACAGAAGAGGGAGGGGCACAGGACATCAGGAGTCAGAGTGGAGGAGTGAGGGGCACAGGACATCAGGAGTCAGAGCAGAGGAGTGAGGGGCACAGGACATCAGGAGTCAGAGCAGAGGAGTGAGGGGCACAGGACATCAGGAGTCAGAAGAGTGAGGGGCACAGGACATGAGGAGTCAGAGCAGAGGAGTGAGGGGCACAGGACAGCAAGAGTCAGAGCGGAGGAATGAGGGGCACAGGAGAGCAGGAGTCAGAGCAGAGGAGTGAGGGGCACAGGACAGCAGGAGTCTGAGCGGAGGAATGAGGGGCACAGGACAGCAGGAGTCAGAACAGAAGAGTGAGGGGCACAGGACATCAGAAGTCAGAACAGAAGAGTGAGGGGCACAGGACATCAGGAGTCATAGTGGAGGAGTGAGGGGCACAGGACATCAGGAGTCAGAGCAGAGGAGTGAGGGTCACAGCACAGGACAGAGGGAGTCAGAGCAGAGGAGTGAGGGGTACAGCACAGGACAGCAGGAGTCAGAGCAGAGGAGTGAGGGGTACAGCACAGGACAGAAGGATTCAGAGCAGAGGAGTGAGGGGTACAGCACAGGACAGAGGGATTCAGAGCAAAGGAGTGAGGGGCACAGGACAGCAGGAGTCAGAGCAAAGAGCGAGGAGCACAGGACAGCAGGAGTCAGAGCAGAGGAGTGAGGGGCACAGGACATCAGGAGTCAGAAGAGTGAGGGGCACAGAACATCAGGAGTCAGAATGGAGGAGTGGGGCACAGGACATAAGGAGTCAGAACAGAAGAGTGAGGGGCACAGGACAGCAGGAGTCAGAGCAGAGGAGTGAGGGGCATAGGACATCAGGAGTCAGAGCAGAGGAACGAGGGGCACAGGACAGCAGGAGTCAGAGCAGAGGAGTGAGGGGCACAGGACAGCAGGAGTCAGAGCAGAGGAGTGAGGGGCACAGGACATCAGGAGTCAGAGCAGAGGAATGAGGGGCACAGCAGAGGAACGAGGGGCACAGGACAGCAGGCGTCAGAGCGGAAGAATGATGGGCACAGGACAGCAAGAGTCAAAGCAGAGGAGTGAGGGGCACAGGACAGCAGGAGTCAGAGCAGAGGAGTGAAGGGCACAGGACATCAGGAGTCAGAGCAGAGGAGTGAGGGGCACAGGACATCCGGAGTCAGAGCAGAGGAGTGAGGGGCACAGGACATCCGGAGTCAGAGCAGAGGAGTGAGGGGCACAGGACAGCAGGAGTCAGAGCAGAGGAGTGAGGGGCACAGGACAGCAGGAGTCAGAGCAGAGGAGTGAGGGGCACAGGACAGCAGGAGTCAGAGCGGAGGAATGAGGGGCACAGGACAGCAGGAGTCAGAGTGAAGGAGTGAGGGGCACAGGACATTGGGAGTCAGAACAGAAGAGTGAGGGGCACAGGACATCAGAAGTCAGAACAGAAGAGTGAGGGGCACAGGACATCAGGAGTCAGAGTGGAGGAGTGAGGGGCACAGGACATCAGGAGTCAGAGCAGAGGAGTGAGGGGCACAGGACATCAGGAGTCAGAGCAGAGGAGTGAGGGGCACAGGACATCCGGAGTCAGAGCAGAGGAGTGAGGGGCACAGGACATCCGGAGTCAGAGCAGAGGAGTGAGGGGCACAGGACAGCAGGAGTCAGAGCAGAGGAGTGAGGGGCACAGGACAGCAGGAGTCAGAGTGGAGGAGTGAGGGGCACAGGACAGCAGGAGTCAGAGCAGAGGAGTGAGGGGCACAGGACATCCGGAGTCAGAGCAGAGGAGTGAGGGGCACAGGACATCCGGAGTCAGAGCAGAGGAGTGAGGGGCACAGGACAGCAGGAGTCAGAGCGGAGGAGTGAGGGGCACAGGACAGCAGGAGTCAGAGCGGAGGAGTGAGGGGCACAGGACAGCAGGAGTCAGAGCAGAGGAGTGAGGGGCACAGGACATCCGGAGTCAGAGCAGAGGAGTGAGGGGCACAGGACAGCAGGAGTCAGAGCAGAGGAGTGAGGGGCACAGGACAGCAGGAGTCAGAGCGGAGGAATGAGGGGCACAGGACAGCAGGAGTCAGAGTGAAGGAGTGAGGGGCACAGGACATTGGGAGTCAGAACAGAAGAGTGAGGGGCACAGGACATCAGAAGTCAGAACAGAAGAGTGAGGGGCACAGGACATCAGGAGTCAGAGTGGAGGAGTGAGGGGCACAGGACATCAGGAGTCAGAGCAGAGGAGTGAGGGGCACAGGACATCAGGAGTCAGAGCAGAGGAGTGAGGGGCACAGGACAGCAGGAGTCAGAGCAGAGGAGTGAGGGGCACAGGACAGCAGGAGTCAGAATGGAGAAGTGAGGGGCACAGCACAGGACATCAGGAGTCAGAGCAGAGGAGTGAGGGGTACAGCAGGAGTCAGAGCACAGGAGTGAGGGGCACAGGACAGCAGGAGTCAGAGCAGAGGAATGAGGGGCACAGGACAGCAGGAGTCAGAGCAGAGGAGTGAGGGGCACAGGACAGCAGGAGTCAGAGCAAAGGAGTGAGGAGCACAGGACATTGGGAGTCAGAACAGAAGAGTGAGGGGCACAGGACATCAGAAGTCAGAACAGAAGAGTGAGGGGCACAGGACATCAGGAGTCAGAGTGGAGGAGTGAGGGGCACAGGACATCAGGAGTCAGAGCAGAGGAGTGAGGGGCACAGGACAACAGGAGTCAGAGCAGAGGAGTGAGGGGCACAGGACAGCAGGAGTCAGAGCAGAGGAGTGAGGGGCACAGGACAGCAGGAGTCAGAATGGAGAAGTGAGGGGCACAGCACAGGACATCAGGAGTCAGAGCAGAGGAGTGAGGGGTACAGCACAGGACAGAGCGATTCAGAGCAGAGGAGTGAGGGGTACAGCTCAGGACAGCAGGAGTCAGAATGGAGAAGTGAGGAGCACAGCACAGGACATCAGGAGTCAGAGCAGAGGAGTGAGGGGTACAGCACAGGACAGCAGGAGTCAGAGCAGAGGAGTGAGGGGCACAGGACAGCAGGAGTCAGAGCAGAGGAGTGAGGGGTACAGCTCAGGACATCAGGAGTCAGAGCAGAGGAGTGAGGGGTACAGCACAGGACAGAGGGATTCAGAGCAGAGGAGTGAGGGTTACAGCACAGGATAGTAGGAGTCAGAGCAGAGGAGTGGGGGGTACAGGACAGCAGGAGTCAGAGCAGAGGAGTGAGAGGTACAGCACAGGACAGCAGGAGTCAGAGCAGAGGAGTGAGGGGTTCAGCACAGGACAGCAGGAGTCAGAGCAGAGGAGTGAGGGGTACAGCACAGGACAGCAGGAGTCAGAGCAGAGGAGTGAGGAGTACAGCACAGGACAGAAGGATTCAGAGCAGAGGAGTGAGGGGCACAGGACAGCAGTAGTCAGAGCAGAGGAGTGAGGGGTACAGGACATCCGGAGTCAGAGCAGAAGAGTGAGGGGCACAGGACATCCGGAGTCAGAGCAGAGGAGTGAGGGGCACAGGACAGCAGGAGTCAGAGCAGAGGAGTGAGGGGCACAGGACAGCAGGAGTCATAGCGGAGGAATGAGGGGCACAGGACAGCAGGAGTCAGAGCAGAGGAGTGAGGGGCACAGGACAGCAGGTGTCAGAGTGGAGGAGTGAGGGGCACAGGACATCGGGAATCAGAACAGATTAGTGAGGGGCACAGGACATCAGAAGTCAGAACAGAAGAGTGAGGGGCACAGGACATCAGGAGTTAGAGCAGAGGAGTGAGGGGCACAGGACAGCAAGAGTCAGAGCGGAGGAATGAGGGGCACAGGAGAGCAGGAGTCAGAGCAGAGGAGTGAGGGGCACAGGACAGCAGGAGTCTGAGCGGAGGAATGAGGGGCACAGGACAGCAGGAGTCAGAACAGAAGAGTGAGGGGCACAGGACATCAGAAGTCAGAACAGAAGAGTGAGGGGCACAGGACATCAGGAGTCGTAGTGGAGGAGTGAGGGGCACAGGACATCAGGAGTCAGAGCAGAGGAGTGAGGGTCACAGCACAGGACAGAGGGAGTTAGATCAGAGGAGTGAGGGGTACAGCACAGGACAGAGGGAGTCAGAGCAGAGGAGTGAGGGGTACAGCACAGGACAGCAGGAGTCAGAGCAGAGGAGTGAGGTGTACAGCACAGGACAGAGGGAGTCAGAGCAGAGGAGTGAGGGGTACAGCACAGGACAGCAGGAGTCAGAGCAGAGGAGTGAGGGGTACAGCACAGGACAGAAGGATTCAGAGCAGAGGAGTGAGGGGTACAGCACAGGACAGAGGGATTCAGAGCAAAGGAGTGAGGGGCACAGGACAGCAGGAGTCAGAGCAAAGAGTGAGGAGCACAGGACAGCAGGAGTCAGAGCAGAGGAGTGAGGGGCACAGGACATCAGGAGTCAGAAGAGTGAGGGGCACAGGACATCAGGAGTCAGAACAGAAGAGTGAGGGGCACAGGACAGCAGGAGTCAGAGCAGAGGAGTGAGGGGCATAGGACATCAGGAGTCAGAGCAGAAGAACGAGGGGCACAGGACAGCAGGAGTCAGAGCGGAAGAATGAAGGGCACAGGACAGCAAGAGTCAGAGCAGAGGAGTGAAGGGCACAGGACAGCAGGAGTCAGAGCAGAGGAGTGAGGGGCACAGGACAGCAGGAGTCAGGGCAAAGGAGTGAGGGGCACAGGACAGCAGGAGTCAGAGTGGAGGAGTGAGGGGCACAGGACAGCAGGAGTCAGAGCAGAGGAGTGAGGGGCACAGGACATCCGGAGTCAGAGCAGAGGAGTGAGGGGCACAGGACATCCGGAGTCAGAGCAGAGGAGTGAGGGGCACAGGACATCCGGAGTCAGAGCAGAGGAGTGAGGGGCACAGGACAGCAGGAGTCAGAGCAGAGGAGTGAGGGGCACAGGACAGCAGGAGTCAGAGCGGAGGAATGAGGGGCACAGGACAGCAGGAGTCAGAGTGAAGGAGTGAGGGGCACAGGACATTGGGAGTCAGAACAGAAGAGTGAGGGGCACAGGACATCAGAAGTCAGAACAGAAGAGTGAGGGGCACAGGACATCAGGATTCAGAGAGGAGGAGTGAGGGGCACAGGACATCAGGAGTCAGAGCAGAGGAGTGAGGGGCACAGGACATCAGGAGTCAGAGCAGAGGAGTGAGGGGCACAGGACAGCAGGAGTCAGAGCAGAGGAGTGAGGGGCACAGGACAGCAGGAGTCAGAATGGAGAAGTGAGGGGCACAGCACAGGACATCAGGAGTCAGAGCAGAGGAGTGAGGGGTACAGCACAGGACAGAGGGATTCAGAGCAGAGGAGTGAGGGGTACAGCACAGGACAGAGGGATTCAGAGCAGAGGAGTGAGGGGCACAGGACAGCCGGAGTCAGAGCAGAGGAGTGAGGGGCACAGGACAGCAGGAGTCAGAGCGGAGGAATGAGGGGCACAGGACAGCAGGAGTCAGAGTGAAGGAGTGAGGGGCACAGGACATTGGGAGTCAGAACAGAAGAGTGAGGGGCACAGGACATCAGAAGTCAGAACAGAAGAGTGAGGGGCACAGGACATCAGGATTCAGAGAGGAGGAGTGAGGGGCACAGGACATCAGGAGTCAGAGCAGAGGAGTGAGGGGCACAGGACATCAGGAGTCAGAGCAGAGGAGTGAGGGGCACAGGACAGCAGGAGTCAGAGCAGAGGAGTGAGGGGCACAGGACAGCAGGAGTCAGAATGGAGAAGTGAGGGGCACAGCACAGGACATCAGGAGTCAGAGCAGAGGAGTGAGGGGTACAGCACAGGACAGAGGGATTCAGAGCAGAGGAGTGAGGGGTACAGCTCAGGACAGCAGGAGTCAGAGCAGAGGAGTGAGGGGTACAGCTCAGGACATCAGGAGTCAGAGCAGAGGAGTGAGGGTTACAGCACAGGACAGCAGGAGTCAGAGCAGAGGAGTGAGGGGTACAGGACAGCAGGAGTCAGAGCAGAGGAGTGAGAGGTACAGCACAGGACAGCAGGAGTCAGAGCAGAGGAGTGAGGGGTACAGCACAGGACAGCAGGAGTCAGAGCAGAGGAGTGAGGGGTACAGCTCAGGACAGCAGGAGTCAGAGCAGAGGAGTGAGGGGTACAGCACAGGACAGCAGGAGTCAGAGCAGAGGAGTGAGGGGCACAGGACAGCAGGAGTCAGAGCAGAGGAGTGAGGGGTACAGCTCAGGACATCAGGAGTCAGAGCAGAGGAGTGAGGGGTACAGCAAAGGACAGAGGGAGTCAGAGCAGAGGAGTGAGAGGTACAGCACAGGACAGCAGGAGTCAGAACAGAAGAGTGAGGGGCACAGGACATCAGGAGTCAGAGCAGAGGAGTGAGGGGCACAGTACATCAGGAGTCAGAGTGGAGGAGTGAGGGGCACAGGACAGCAGGAGTCAGCATGGAGAACTGACGGGCACAGGACAGTGGGAGTCAGAGTGGTCGAGTGAGGGGGCACAGCGCAAGACAGCAGGAGTCAGGGCAGAGGAGTGAGGGGCACAGGACATCCGGAGTCAGAGCAGAGGAGTGAAGGGCACAGGACAGCAGGAGTCAGAGCAGAGGAGTGAGGGGCACAGGACAGCAGGAGTCAGAGCAGAGGAGTGAGGGGCACAGGACATCCGGAGTCAGAGCAGAGGAGTGAGGGGCACAGGACAGCAGGAGTCAGAGCACAGGAGTGAGGGGCACAGGACAGCAGGAGTCAGAGCAGAGGAATGAGGGGCACAGGACAGCAGGAGTCAGAGCAGAGGAGTGAGGGGCACAGGACAGCAGGAGTCAGAGCAAAGGAGTGAGGGGCACAGGACATTGGGAGTCAGAACAGAAGAGTGAGGGGCACAGGACATCAGAAGTCAGAACAGAAGAGTGAGGGGCACAGGACATCAGGAGTCAGAGCAGAGGAGTGAGGGGCACAGGACATCAGGAGTCAGAGCAGAGGAGTGAGGGGCACAGGACATCAGGAATCAGAGCAGAGGAGTGAGGGGCACAGGACAGCAGGAGTCAGAGCAGAGGAGTGAGGGGCACAGGACAGCAGGAGTCAGAGCAGAGGAGTGAGGGGCACAGGACAGCAGGAGTCAGAGCAGAGGAGTGAGGGGCACAGGACAGCAGGAGTCAGAGCGGAGGAATGAGGGGCACAGGACAGCAGGAGTCAGAGCAGAGGAGTGAGGGGTACAGCACAGGACAGAGGGATTCAGAGCAGAGGAGTGAGGGGTACAGCTCAGGACAGCAGGAGTCAGAGCAGAGGAGTGAGGTGTACAGCTCAGGACATCAGGAGTCAGAGCAGAGGAGTGAGGGTTACAGCACAGGACAGCAGGAGTCAGAGCAGAGGAGTGAGGGGTACAGGACAGCAGGAGTCAGAGCAGAGGAGTGAGAGGTACAGCACAGGACAGCAGGAGTCAGAGCAGAGGAGTGAGGGGTACAGCACAGGACAGCAGGAGTCAGAGCAGAGGAGTGAGGGGTACAGCTCAGGACAGCAGGAGTCAGAGCAGAGGAGTGAGGGGTACAGCACAGGACAGCAGGAGTCAGAGCAGAGGAGTGAGGGGTACAGCACAGGACAGCAGGAGTCAGAGCAGAGGAGAGAGGGGCACAGGACAGCAGGAGTCAGAGCAGAGGAGTGAGGGGTACAGCTCAGGACATCAGGAGTCAGAGCAGAGGAGTGAGGGGTACAGCAAAGGACAGAGGGAGTCAGAGCAGAGGAGTGAGGGGCACAGGACATCAGGAGTCAGAGCAGAGGAGTGAGGGGCACAGGACATCAGGAATCAGAGCAGAGGAGTGAGGGGCACAGGACAGCAGGAGTCAGAGCAGTGGAGTGAGGGGCACAGGACAGCAGGAGTCAGAATGGAGAAGTGAGGGGCACAGCACAGGACATCAGGAGTCAGAGCAGAGGAGTGAGGGGTACAGCACAGGACAGAGGGATTCAGAGCAGAGGAGTGAGGGGTACAGCTCAGGACAGCAGGAGTCAGAATGGAGAAGTGAGGGGCACAGCACAGGACATCAGGAGTCAGAGCAGAGGAGTGAGGGGTACAGCACAGGACAGCAGGAGTCAGAGCAGAGGAGTGAGGGGCACAGGACAGCAGGAGTCAGAGCAGAGGAGTGAGGGTTACAGCACAGGACAGCAGGAGTCAGAGCAGAGGAGTGAGGGGTACAGGACAGCAGGAGTCAGAGCAGAGGAGTGAGAGGTACAGCACAGGACAGCAGGAGTCAGAGCAGAGGAGTGAGGGGTACAGCACAGGACAGCAGGAGTCAGAGCAGAGGAGTGAGGGGTACAGCACAGGACAGCAGGAGTCAGAGCAGAGGAGTGAGGAGTACAGGACAGGACAGCAGGAGTCAGAGCGGAGCAGTGAGGGGTACAGGACAGGACAGCAGGAGTCAGAGCGGAGGAGTGAGGAGTACAGCACAGGACAGCAGGAGTCAGAGCAGAGGAGTGGGGAGTACAGGACAGGACAGCAGGAGTCAGAGCAGAGGAGTGAGGAGTACAGGACAGGACAGCAGGAGTCAGAGCAGAGGAGTGAGGGGTACAGCACAGGACAGAGGGATTCAGAGCGGAGGAGTGAGGAGTGCAGGACAGGACAGCAGGAGTCAGAGCAGAGGAGTGAGGAGTACAGGACAGGACAGCAGGAGTCAGAGCGGAGGAGTCAGGGGTACAGGACAGGACAGCAGGAGTCAGAGCGGAGGAGTGAGGAGTACAGCACAGGACAGCAGGAGTCAGAGCAGAGGAGTGAGGGGTACAGCACAGGACAGCAGGAGTCAGAGCAGAGGAGTGAGGAGTACAGGACAGGACAGCAGGAGTCAGAGCGGAGAAGTGTGGGGTACAGGACAGGACAGCAGGAGTCAGAGCGGAGGAGTGAGGAGTACAGCACAGGACAGCAGGAGTCAGAGCAGAGGAGTGAGGGGTACAGCACAGGACAGCAGGAGTCAGAGCGGAGGAGTGAGGAGTACAGCACAGGACAGCAGGAGTCAGAGCAGAGGAGTGAGGGGTACAGCACAGGACAGAGGGATTCAGAGCGGAGGAGTGAGGAGTGCAGGACAGGACAGCAGGAGTCAGAGCGGAGGAGTGAGGAGTGCAGGACAGGACAGCAGGAGTCAGAGCAGAGGAGTGAGGATTGCAGGACAGGACAGCAGGAGTCAGAGCGGAGGAGTGAGGAGTACAGCACAGGACAGCAGGAGTCAGAGCAGAGGAGTGAGGGGTACAGCACAGGACAGAAGGAGTCAGAGCGGAGGAGTGAGGAGTACAGCACTGGACAGAGGGATTCAGAGCAGAGGAGTGAGGGGTACAGCACAGGACAGAGGGATTCAGAGCGGAGGAGTGAGGAGTGCAGGACAGGACAGCAGGAGTCAGAGCAGAGGAGTGAGGGTTACAGCTCAGGACAGCAGGAGTCAGAGCGGAGGAGTGAGGAGTACAGCACAGGACAGCAGGAGTCAGAGCAGAGGAGTGAGGGCTACAGCACAGGACAGCAGGAGTCAGAGCAGAGGAGTTAGGGGTACAGCACAGGACAGCAGGAGTCAGAGCAGAGGAGTGAGGGCTACAGCACATGACAGCAGCAGTCAGAGCAGAGGAGTGAGGGCTACAGCACAGGACAGCAGCAGTCAGAGCAGAGGAGTGGGGGGTACGGCACAGGACAGCAGGAGTCAGAGCAGAGGAGTGAGGGGTACAGCACAGGACAGCAGGAGTCAGAGCAGAGGAGTGAGGAGTACAGGACAGGACAGCAGGAGTCAGAGCGGAGAAGTGTGGGGTACAGGACAGGACAGCAGGAGTCAGAGCGGAGGAGTGAGGAGTACAGCACAGGACAGCAGGAGTCAGAGCAGAGGAGTGAGGGGTACAGCACAGGACAGAAGGAGTCAGAGCGGAGGAGTGAGGAGTACAGCACAGGACAGAGGGATTCAGAGCAGAGGAGTGAGGGGTACAGCACAGGACAGAGGGATTCAGAGCGGAGGAGTGAGGAGTGCAGGACAGGACAGCAGGAGTCAGAGCAGAGGAGTGAGGGTTACAGCTCAGGACAGCAGGAATCAGAGCGGAGGAGTGAGGAGTACAGCACAGGACAGCAAAAGTCAGAGCAGAGGAGTGAGGGCTACAGCACAGGACAGCAGGAGTCAGAACAGAGGAGTTAGGGGTACAGCACAGGACAGCAGGAGTCAGAGCAGAGGAGTGAGGGCTACAGCACAGGACAGCAGCAGTCAGAGCAGAGGAGTGAGGGCTACAGCACAGGACAGCAGCAGTCAGAGCAGAGGAGTGGGGGGTACAGCACAGGACAGCAGGAGTCAGAGCAGAGGAGTGAGGGGTACAGCACAGGACAGCAGGAGTCAGAGCAGAGGAGTGAGGGGTACAGCACAGGACAGCAGGAGTCAGAGCAGAGGAGTGAGGGGTACAGCACAGGACAGCAGGAGTCAGAGCAGAGGAGTGAGGGCTACAGCACAGGACAGCAGCAGTCAGAGCAGAGGAGTGAGGGGTACAGCACAGGACAGCAGGAGTCAGAGCAGAGGAGTGAGGGGTACAGTACAGGACAGCAGGAGTCAGAGCAGAGGAGTGAGGGCTACAGCACAGGACAGCAGCAGTCAGAGCAGAGGAGTGAGGGGTACAGCACAGGACAGCAGGAGTCAGAGCGGAGGAGTGAGGAGTACAGCACAGGACAGCAGGAGTCAGAGCGGAGGAGTGAGGAGTACAGCACAGGACAGCAGGAGTCAGAGCGGAGGAGTGAGGAGTACAGCACAGGACAGCAGGAGTCAGAGCAGAGGAGTAAGGGGTACAGCACAGGACAGCAGGAGTCAGAGCAGAGGAGTGGGGGGTACAGCACAGGACAGCAGGAGTCAGAGCAGAGGAGTGAGGGGTACAGCACAGGACAGCAGGAGTCAGAGCAGAGGAGTGAGGGGTACAGCACAGGACAGCAGCAGTCAGAGCAGAGGAGTGAGGGGTACAGCACAGGACAGCAGGAGTCAGAGCAGAGGAGTGAGGGGTACAGCACAGGACAGCAGGAGTCAGAGCAGAGGAGTGAGAGGCACAGCACAGGACAGCAGGAGTCAGAGCAGAGGAGTGAGAGGCACAGCATAGGACAGCAGGAGTCAGAGCAGAGGAGTGAGGGGTAAAGCACAGGACAGCAGGAGTCAGAGCAGAGGAGTGAGGGGTACAGCACAGGACAGCAGGAGTCAGAGCAGAGGAGTGAGGGGTACAGCACAGGACAGCAGGAGTCAGAGCAGAGGAGTGAGAGGCACAGCACAGGACAGCAGGAGTCAGAGCAGAGGAGTGAGAGGCACAGCACAGGACAGCAGGAGTCAGAGCATAGGAGTGAGAGGTACAGCCCAGGACAGCGGGAGCCAGAGCGGAGGAGTGAGGGGGACAGGACAGCAGGAGTCAGAGCAGAGGAGTGAGGAGTGCAGGACAGGACAGCAGGAGTCAGAGCGGAGGAGTGAGGGGTACAGGACAGGACAGCAGGAGTCAGAGCGGAGGAGTGAGGAGTGCAGGACAGGACAGCAGGAGTCAGAGCAGAGGAGTGAGGGCTACAGGACAGGACAGCAGGAGTCAGAGCGGAGGAGTGAGGAGTACAGCACAGGACAGCAGGAGTCAGAGCAGAGGAGTGAGGGGTACAGCACAGGACAGCAGGAGTCAGAGCGGAGGAGTGAGGAGTACAGCACAGGACAGCAGGAGTCAGAGCAGAGGAGTGAGGGGTACAGCACAGGACAGAGGGATTCAGAGCGGAGGAGTGAGGAGTGCAGGACAGGACAGCAGGAGTCAGAGCAGAGGAGTGAGGGGTACAGCACAGGACAGAGGGATTCAGAGCGGAGGATTGAGGAGTGCAGGACAGGACAGCAGGAGTCAGAGCAGAGGAGTGAGGGGTACAGCACAGGACAGCAGGAGTCAGAGCGGAGGAGTGAGGAGTGCAGGACAGGACAGCAGGAGTCAGAGCAGAGGAGTGAGGGGTACAGCACAGGACAGCAGGAGTCAGAGCGGAGGAGTGAGGAGTACAGCACAGGACAGCAGGAGTCAGAACAGAGGAGTGAGGGGTACAGCACAGGACAGAGGGCTTCAGAGCAAAGGAGTGAGGGGCACAGGACATCAGGAGTCAGAGCAAAGAGTGAGGGGCACAGGACAGCAGGAGTCAGAGCAGAGGAGTGAGGGGCACAGGACATCAGGAGTCAGAAGAGTGAGGGGCACAGGACATCAGGAGTCAAAGTGGAGGAGTGGGGCACAGGACATCAGGAGTCAGAACAGAAGAGTGAGGGGCACAGGACATCAGGAGTCAGAGCAGAGGAACGAGGGGCACAGGACAGCAGGAGTCAGAGCAGAGGAGTGAGGGGCACAGGACAGCAGGAGTCAGAGCAGAGGAGTGAGGGGCACAGAACATCAGGAGTAAGAGCAGAGGAATGAGGGGCACAGCAGAGGAACGAGGGGCACAGGACAGCAGGAGTCAGAGCGGAAGAATGAGGGGCACAGGACAGCAGGAGTCAGAGCAGAGGAGTGAAGGGCACAGGACATCAGGAGTCAGAGCAGAGGAGTGAGGGGCACAGGACAGCAGGAGTCAGAGCAAAGGAGTGAGGGGCACAGGACAGCAGGAGTCAGAGTGGAGGAGTGAGGGGCACAGGACAGCAGGAGTCAGAGTGGAGGAGTGAGGGGCACAGAACATCAGGAGTCAGAGCAGAGGAATGAGGGTCACAGCAGAGGAACGAGGGGCACAGGACAGCAGGAGTCAGAGCGGAAGAATGAGGGGCACAGGACAGCAGGAGTCAGAGCAGAGGAGTGAAGGGCACAGGACATCAGGAGTCAGAGCAGAGGAGTGAGGGGCACAGGACAGCAGGAGTCAGAGCAGAGGAGTGAAGGGCACAGGACATCAGGAGTCAGAGCAGAGGAGTGAGGGGCACAGGACAGCAGGAGTCAGAGCAAAGTAGTGAGGGGCACAGGACAGCAGGAGTCAGAGCAAAGGAGTGAGGGGCACAGGACAGCAGGAGTCAGAGTGGAGGAGTGAGGGGCACAGGACAGCAGGAGTCAGAGCAGAGGAGTGAGGGGCACAGGACATCGGGAGCCAGAACAGAAGAGTGAGTGGCACAGGACATCAGAAGTCAGAACAGAAGAGTGAGGGGCACAGGACATCAGGAGTCAGAGTGGAGGAGTGAGGGGCACAGGACATCAGGAGTCAGAGCAGAGGAGTGAGGGGCACAGGACATCAGGAGTCAGAGCAGAGGAGTGAGGGGCACAGGACATCAGGAGTCAGAAGAGTGAGGGGCACAGGACATCAGGAGTCAGAGCAGAGGAGTGAGGGGCACAGGACAGCAGTAGTCAGAGCGGAGGAATGAGGGGCACAGGAGAGCAGGAGTCAGAGCAGAGGAGTGAGGGGCACAGGACAGCAGGAGTCAGAGCGGAGGAATGAGGGGCACAGGACAGCAGGAGTCAGAGTGGAGGAGTGAGGGGCACAGGACATCGGGAGTCAGAACAGAAGAGTGAGGGGCACAGGACATCAGAAGTCAGAACAGAAGAGTGAGGGGCACAGGACATCAGGAGTCATAGTGGAGGAGTGAGGGGCACAGGACATCAGGAGTCAGAGCAGAGGAGTGAGGGGCACAGCACAGGACAGAGGGAGTCAGATCAGAGGAGTGAGGGGTACAGCACAGGACAGCAGGAGTCAGAGCAGAGGAGTGAGGGGTACAGCACAGCACAGCAGGAGTCAGAGCAGAGGAGTGAGGGGTACAGCACAGGACAGAAGGATTTAGAGCAGAGGAGTGAGGGGTACAGCACAGGACAGAGGGATTCAGAGCAAAGGAGTGAGGGGCACAGGACAGCAGGAGTCAGAGAAAAGAGTGAGGGGCACAGGACAGCAGGAGTCAGAGCAGAGGAGTGAGGGGCACAGGACATCAGGAGTCAGAAGAGTGAGGGGCACAGAACATCAGGAGTCAGAGTGGAGGAGTGGGGCACAGGACATCAGGAGTCAGAACAGAAGAGTGAGGGGCACAGGACATCAGGAGTCAGAGCAGAGGAGTGAGGGGCATAGGACATCAGGAGTCAGAGCAGAGGAACGAGGGGCACAGGACAGCAGGAGTCAGAGCAGAGGAGTGAGGGGCACAGGACAGCAGGAGTCAGAGCAGAGGAATGAGGGGCACAGCAGAGGAACGAGGGGCAGAGGACAGCAGGAGTCAGAGCGGAAGAATGAGGGGCACAGGACAGCAAGAGTCAGAGTAGAGGAGTGAGGGGCACAGGACAGCAGGAGTCAGAGCAGAGGAGTGAAGGGCACAGGACATCAGGAGTCAGAGCAGAGGAGTGAGGGGCACAGGACAGCAGTAGTCAGAGCAAAGGAGTGAGGGGCACAGGACAGCAGGAGTCAGAGTGGAGGAGTGAGGGGCACAGGACAGCAGGAGTCAGAGCAGAGGAGTGAGGGGCACAGGACAGCAGGAGTCAGAGCAGAGGAGTGAGGGGCACAGGACATCCGGAGTCAGAGCAGAGGAGTGAGGGGCACAGGACAGCAGGAGTCAGAGCAGAGGAGTGAGGGGTACAGCACAGGACAGAGGGAGTCAGAGCAGAGGAGTGAGGGGTACAGCACAGGACAGCAGGAGTCAGAGCAGAGGAGTGAGGGGTACAGCACAGGACAGAGGGAGTCAGAGCAGAGGAGTGAGGGGTACAGCACAGGACAGCAGGAGTCAGAGCAGAGGAGTGAGGGGTACAGGACAGAAGGATTCAGAGCAGAGGAGTGAGGGGCACAGGACAGCAGTAGTCAGAGCAGAGGAGTGAGGGGTACAGGACATCCGGAGTCAGAGCAGAGGAGTGAGGGGCACAGGACAGAAGGAGTCAGAGCAGAGGAGTGAGGGGCACAGGACAGCAGGAGTCAGAGCAGAGGAGTGAGGGGCACAGGACAGCAGGAGTCAGAGTGGAGGAGTGAGGGGCACAGGACATCGGGAGTCAGAACAGATTAGTGAGGGGCACAGGACATCAGAAGTCAGAACAGAAGAGTGAGGGGCACAGGACATCAGGAGTCAGAGTGGAGGAGTGAGGGGCACAGGACATCAGGAGTCAGAGCAGAGGAGTGAGGGGCACAGGACAGCAGGAGTCAGAGCAGAGGAGTGAGGGGCACAGGACAGCAGGAGTCAGAGCAGAGGAGTGAGGGGCACAGGACATCAGGAGTCAGAGTGGAGAAGTGAGGGGCACAGGACATCGGGAGTCAGAACAGAAGAGTGAGGGGCACAGGACATCAGAAGTCAGAACAGAAGAGGGAGGGGCACAGGACATCAGGAGTCAGAGTGGAGGAGTGAGGGGCACAGGACATCAGGAGTCAGAGCAGAGGAGTGAGGGGCACAGGACATCAGGAGTCAGAGCAGAGGAGTGAGGGGCACAGGACATCAGGAGTCAGAAGAGTGAGGGGCACAGGACATGAGGAGTCAGAGCAGAGGAGTGAGGGGCACAGGACAGCAAGAGTCAGAGCGGAGGAATGAGGGGCACAGGAGAGCAGGAGTCAGAGCAGAGGAGTGAGGGGCACAGGACAGCAGGAGTCTGAGCGGAGGAATGAGGGGCACAGGACAGCAGGAGTCAGAACAGAAGAGTGAGGGGCACAGGACATCAGAAGTCAGAACAGAAGAGTGAGGGGCACAGGACATCAGGAGTCATAGTGGAGGAGTGAGGGGCACAGGACATCAGGAGTCAGAGCAGAGGAGTGAGGGTCACAGCACAGGACAGAGGGAGTCAGAGCAGAGGAGTGAGGGGTACAGCACAGGACAGCAGGAGTCAGAGCAGAGGAGTGAGGGGTACAGCACAGGACAGAAGGATTCAGAGCAGAGGAGTGAGGGGTACAGCACAGGACAGAGGGATTCAGAGCAAAGGAGTGAGGGGCACAGGACAGCAGGAGTCAGAGCAAAGAGCGAGGAGCACAGGACAGCAGGAGTCAGAGCAGAGGAGTGAGGGGCACAGGACATCAGGAGTCAGAAGAGTGAGGGGCACAGAACATCAGGAGTCAGAATGGAGGAGTGGGGCACAGGACATAAGGAGTCAGAACAGAAGAGTGAGGGGCACAGGACAGCAGGAGTCAGAGCAGAGGAGTGAGGGGCATAGGACATCAGGAGTCAGAGCAGAGGAACGAGGGGCACAGGACAGCAGGAGTCAGAGCAGAGGAGTGAGGGGCACAGGACAGCAGGAGTCAGAGCAGAGGAGTGAGGGGCACAGGACATCAGGAGTCAGAGCAGAGGAATGAGGGGCACAGCAGAGGAACGAGGGGCACAGGACAGCAGGCGTCAGAGCGGAAGAATGATGGGCACAGGACAGCAAGAGTCAAAGCAGAGGAGTGAGGGGCACAGGACAGCAGGAGTCAGAGCAGAGGAGTGAAGGGCACAGGACATCAGGAGTCAGAGCAGAGGAGTGAGGGGCACAGGACATCCGGAGTCAGAGCAGAGGAGTGAGGGGCACAGGACATCCGGAGTCAGAGCAGAGGAGTGAGGGGCACAGGACAGCAGGAGTCAGAGCAGAGGAGTGAGGGGCACAGGACAGCAGGAGTCAGAGCAGAGGAGTGAGGGGCACAGGACAGCAGGAGTCAGAGCGGAGGAATGAGGGGCACAGGACAGCAGGAGTCAGAGTGAAGGAGTGAGGGGCACAGGACATTGGGAGTCAGAACAGAAGAGTGAGGGGCACAGGACATCAGAAGTCAGAACAGAAGAGTGAGGGGCACAGGACATCAGGAGTCAGAGTGGAGGAGTGAGGGGCACAGGACATCAGGAGTCAGAGCAGAGGAGTGAGGGGCACAGGACATCAGGAGTCAGAGCAGAGGAGTGAGGGGCACAGGACATCCGGAGTCAGAGCAGAGGAGTGAGGGGCACAGGACATCCGGAGTCAGAGCAGAGGAGTGAGGGGCACAGGACAGCAGGAGTCAGAGCAGAGGAGTGAGGGGCACAGGACAGCAGGAGTCAGAGTGGAGGAGTGAGGGGCACAGGACAGCAGGAGTCAGAGCAGAGGAGTGAGGGGCACAGGACATCCGGAGTCAGAGCAGAGGAGTGAGGGGCACAGGACATCCGGAGTCAGAGCAGAGGAGTGAGGGGCACAGGACAGCAGGAGTCAGAGCGGAGGAGTGAGGGGCACAGGACAGCAGGAGTCAGAGCGGAGGAGTGAGGGGCACAGGACAGCAGGAGTCAGAGCAGAGGAGTGAGGGGCACAGGACATCCGGAGTCAGAGCAGAGGAGTGAGGGGCACAGGACAGCAGGAGTCAGAGCAGAGGAGTGAGGGGCACAGGACAGCAGGAGTCAGAGCGGAGGAATGAGGGGCACAGGACAGCAGGAGTCAGAGTGAAGGAGTGAGGGGCACAGGACATTGGGAGTCAGAACAGAAGAGTGAGGGGCACAGGACATCAGAAGTCAGAACAGAAGAGTGAGGGGCACAGGACATCAGGAGTCAGAGTGGAGGAGTGAGGGGCACAGGACATCAGGAGTCAGAGCAGAGGAGTGAGGGGCACAGGACATCAGGAGTCAGAGCAGAGGAGTGAGGGGCACAGGACAGCAGGAGTCAGAGCAGAGGAGTGAGGGGCACAGGACAGCAGGAGTCAGAATGGAGAAGTGAGGGGCACAGCACAGGACATCAGGAGTCAGAGCAGAGGAGTGAGGGGTACAGCAGGAGTCAGAGCACAGGAGTGAGGGGCACAGGACAGCAGGAGTCAGAGCAGAGGAATGAGGGGCACAGGACAGCAGGAGTCAGAGCAGAGGAGTGAGGGGCACAGGACAGCAGGAGTCAGAGCAAAGGAGTGAGGAGCACAGGACATTGGGAGTCAGAACAGAAGAGTGAGGGGCACAGGACATCAGAAGTCAGAACAGAAGAGTGAGGGGCACAGGACATCAGGAGTCAGAGTGGAGGAGTGAGGGGCACAGGACATCAGGAGTCAGAGCAGAGGAGTGAGGGGCACAGGACAACAGGAGTCAGAGCAGAGGAGTGAGGGGCACAGGACAGCAGGAGTCAGAGCAGAGGAGTGAGGGGCACAGGACAGCAGGAGTCAGAATGGAGAAGTGAGGGGCACAGCACAGGACATCAGGAGTCAGAGCAGAGGAGTGAGGGGTACAGCACAGGACAGAGCGATTCAGAGCAGAGGAGTGAGGGGTACAGCTCAGGACAGCAGGAGTCAGAATGGAGAAGTGAGGAGCACAGCACAGGACATCAGGAGTCAGAGCAGAGGAGTGAGGGGTACAGCACAGGACAGCAGGAGTCAGAGCAGAGGAGTGAGGGGCACAGGACAGCAGGAGTCAGAGCAGAGGAGTGAGGGGTACAGCTCAGGACATCAGGAGTCAGAGCAGAGGAGTGAGGGGTACAGCACAGGACAGAGGGATTCAGAGCAGAGGAGTGAGGGTTACAGCACAGGATAGTAGGAGTCAGAGCAGAGGAGTGGGGGGTACAGGACAGCAGGAGTCAGAGCAGAGGAGTGAGAGGTACAGCACAGGACAGCAGGAGTCAGAGCAGAGGAGTGAGGGGTTCAGCACAGGACAGCAGGAGTCAGAGCAGAGGAGTGAGGGGTACAGCACAGGACAGCAGGAGTCAGAGCAGAGGAGTGAGGAGTACAGCACAGGACAGAAGGATTCAGAGCAGAGGAGTGAGGGGCACAGGACAGCAGTAGTCAGAGCAGAGGAGTGAGGGGTACAGGACATCCGGAGTCAGAGCAGAAGAGTGAGGGGCACAGGACATCCGGAGTCAGAGCAGAGGAGTGAGGGGCACAGGACAGCAGGAGTCAGAGCAGAGGAGTGAGGGGCACAGGACAGCAGGAGTCATAGCGGAGGAATGAGGGGCACAGGACAGCAGGAGTCAGAGCAGAGGAGTGAGGGGCACAGGACAGCAGGTGTCAGAGTGGAGGAGTGAGGGGCACAGGACATCGGGAATCAGAACAGATTAGTGAGGGGCACAGGACATCAGAAGTCAGAACAGAAGAGTGAGGGGCACAGGACATCAGGAGTTAGAGCAGAGGAGTGAGGGGCACAGGACAGCAAGAGTCAGAGCGGAGGAATGAGGGGCACAGGAGAGCAGGAGTCAGAGCAGAGGAGTGAGGGGCACAGGACAGCAGGAGTCTGAGCGGAGGAATGAGGGGCACAGGACAGCAGGAGTCAGAACAGAAGAGTGAGGGGCACAGGACATCAGAAGTCAGAACAGAAGAGTGAGGGGCACAGGACATCAGGAGTCGTAGTGGAGGAGTGAGGGGCACAGGACATCAGGAGTCAGAGCAGAGGAGTGAGGGTCACAGCACAGGACAGAGGGAGTTAGATCAGAGGAGTGAGGGGTACAGCACAGGACAGAGGGAGTCAGAGCAGAGGAGTGAGGGGTACAGCACAGGACAGCAGGAGTCAGAGCAGAGGAGTGAGGTGTACAGCACAGGACAGAGGGAGTCAGAGCAGAGGAGTGAGGGGTACAGCACAGGACAGCAGGAGTCAGAGCAGAGGAGTGAGGGGTACAGCACAGGACAGAAGGATTCAGAGCAGAGGAGTGAGGGGTACAGCACAGGACAGAGGGATTCAGAGCAAAGGAGTGAGGGGCACAGGACAGCAGGAGTCAGAGCAAAGAGTGAGGAGCACAGGACAGCAGGAGTCAGAGCAGAGGAGTGAGGGGCACAGGACATCAGGAGTCAGAAGAGTGAGGGGCACAGGACATCAGGAGTCAGAACAGAAGAGTGAGGGGCACAGGACAGCAGGAGTCAGAGCAGAGGAGTGAGGGGCATAGGACATCAGGAGTCAGAGCAGAAGAACGAGGGGCACAGGACAGCAGGAGTCAGAGCGGAAGAATGAAGGGCACAGGACAGCAAGAGTCAGAGCAGAGGAGTGAAGGGCACAGGACAGCAGGAGTCAGAGCAGAGGAGTGAGGGGCACAGGACAGCAGGAGTCAGGGCAAAGGAGTGAGGGGCACAGGACAGCAGGAGTCAGAGTGGAGGAGTGAGGGGCACAGGACAGCAGGAGTCAGAGCAGAGGAGTGAGGGGCACAGGACATCCGGAGTCAGAGCAGAGGAGTGAGGGGCACAGGACATCCGGAGTCAGAGCAGAGGAGTGAGGGGCACAGGACATCCGGAGTCAGAGCAGAGGAGTGAGGGGCACAGGACAGCAGGAGTCAGAGCAGAGGAGTGAGGGGCACAGGACAGCAGGAGTCAGAGCGGAGGAATGAGGGGCACAGGACAGCAGGAGTCAGAGTGAAGGAGTGAGGGGCACAGGACATTGGGAGTCAGAACAGAAGAGTGAGGGGCACAGGACATCAGAAGTCAGAACAGAAGAGTGAGGGGCACAGGACATCAGGATTCAGAGAGGAGGAGTGAGGGGCACAGGACATCAGGAGTCAGAGCAGAGGAGTGAGGGGCACAGGACATCAGGAGTCAGAGCAGAGGAGTGAGGGGCACAGGACAGCAGGAGTCAGAGCAGAGGAGTGAGGGGCACAGGACAGCAGGAGTCAGAATGGAGAAGTGAGGGGCACAGCACAGGACATCAGGAGTCAGAGCAGAGGAGTGAGGGGTACAGCACAGGACAGAGGGATTCAGAGCAGAGGAGTGAGGGGTACAGCACAGGACAGAGGGATTCAGAGCAGAGGAGTGAGGGGCACAGGACAGCCGGAGTCAGAGCAGAGGAGTGAGGGGCACAGGACAGCAGGAGTCAGAGCGGAGGAATGAGGGGCACAGGACAGCAGGAGTCAGAGTGAAGGAGTGAGGGGCACAGGACATTGGGAGTCAGAACAGAAGAGTGAGGGGCACAGGACATCAGAAGTCAGAACAGAAGAGTGAGGGGCACAGGACATCAGGATTCAGAGAGGAGGAGTGAGGGGCACAGGACATCAGGAGTCAGAGCAGAGGAGTGAGGGGCACAGGACATCAGGAGTCAGAGCAGAGGAGTGAGGGGCACAGGACAGCAGGAGTCAGAGCAGAGGAGTGAGGGGCACAGGACAGCAGGAGTCAGAATGGAGAAGTGAGGGGCACAGCACAGGACATCAGGAGTCAGAGCAGAGGAGTGAGGGGTACAGCACAGGACAGAGGGATTCAGAGCAGAGGAGTGAGGGGTACAGCTCAGGACAGCAGGAGTCAGAGCAGAGG
>NW_026969867.1:0-23381 GCF_028390025.1 Pseudophryne corroboree
CGCTCCTGTGGAAAAGAATGACAGCAGCCTCCCTACAACTAAACAACGGCTAACAACAAACTGAGCCTAACTACTATGAACTGCAACAATTTACTGGGACGGCTACTTCACCTAATCGCTAACAACAGGTCAAGCAAACACAAGATCAATGCGAGTACAATATAAATGGAGGGTACCTTACCATCCGGTCCGACGCAGGTTCTGCCACCTCGCCCTAGTGGTGACCAACTCTCCACGGCTCTTCCCCACCCTGGGAGTGTACCCAAGGCGTGAGGGTCAGCCGACCCTCCGTGCCCAGCCTACAATGTACCCCGCCCGAGCGGCCGCACAGCTCGCTCGCCGAGGTGTGCAAAGGGCAGGGCTCCGCTTGATTTGAGAACACCCCGATGGTCTCCCCCTCCTCCTAGTGGGTACCGTTGGATGACCCGAACATAATGCCCTGGGTCACCTTATGATTCCCTACCCCCCCTCTGGCTAGGTGCTCTTATGGCCCGCAGGCCTATGGCCCGTTATGCCCCCGGGCCTACTACCCGCCTGACTGGGTGACTGGCAGGGGTTCGGGCCTAACGCCCAAAACCCCGCGGAAGAGAATGGTCGGGTCTGGCCTTACAGGCCGCGGGCCGGGTGGAGCCCCGACTACGCGTGGCCTCCCAGGCCCAGACGCGCCGACCAAATTGCCCACGGGCCGGAAGGGCCCGACTATCTGCCCACAGGCCGAGAGGGCCTGACTATGCCCACGGGCCTAGCGCCCGATCACCCGGTGGTCTAGGAGGAAGCGTGAGACTCGGCACGAGGCCGCTTACCAGGCCGTAGGGAGAGGCCGCGGTGGGGAGCTTCGTTAGCTCTTTTGCCTCCCACACACGCGGCACTCTCCTCCGGGACTTCCGGTGGGCTCCTCTTCCGCGGTCGTCCCGACGTCTTCTTCCCGGCCGTCGACAGTCTCTCCGCGCTGGGACCTCTTCTGTCTTCTGCTTCCTGGATGCTCCCGTCGCCGTCGCCGCCGCCGCCGCCTCTTCTCCTGGACCGCCGCCTTCTTTCTTCTGTTTCTTCTTCTTCTGTTTCTTCTGTTTCTTCTGGAGCTCTTCTCTGCTCCGTCCCCGGCGCCGACTGGCCGCTCCCGCTCCGCTGCGTCTGTTATAAGACGCTGGGAGGGGGCGGCGCTATGACGCGGCGAGCCTTGATTGGCTCGTCGCGGCATGCTCCGATTGGCTGACCGGGCGCGAGCCCTGATTGGCTCCCGCCCGGCGCCATCCTCGCCCGCGATTGGAGGGGCTTGAATCCCACCGGATGCAAGCCCCTCCGTGCTGAGGACCCGCCGCAACGCCGCCGCTGACCGGGGGAAACGGGGGCCAGTGACTTCCCCCGTCCCCCCAACCCGCTGCCCTCTCACATTTCCCCCCCCTGTTTCCTTTGTAGACCCTACAAAGATGCGAGCTGCGGCCCACTCGAAGTTTGGGTCCGCGAAGCGGGGGGACGGCACCCCAAGGGTAGTTCGAGTTGAACGCCTGGGCAGGGTTGCTGAGGTGGGGACGGAAACCTCTGGCACAGAAGTCACCAGTTCCCCACTCTCGGCTGACTCTCCCGATGGCGGAGGGTCCGGGGCCCCTTCAGGCGGCGGAATCCACCAATCATCCTCCTCCGATCCCGGAGTAGCCCCTGGGACTGTCTCCATGGGGAGCAGGTCCTCAAATAGGCAGGGATGCAGCATGTTCCTATGTAAAGTGCGGGCACGCCCACTCCCGTCTTCCGCCTTTACTTCGTAAACGGGGTTGTCAGGAGACACTCGCCGCTGCACGATGTATGGCATCACCTCCCATCGTTCGCTCAATTTGTTTCCAGGACGTTTCTCTCGGACTAACACTCTTTGTCCCTCCGCGAATGGTCCTCCTAGCGACCTCCCGGGGCTAGGGTGCAGGTTGGACCCGATGTTCCCCGCTGCCACCTCCTGGGCGAACGTCAGTCGGCGTTTCTGCTCCTCAATCCACCCACTGTGCGTCCACTCTTCCTCCTCCGCCGGTAGGGACAGATCGAGGTCCTGTAAGTCTTTCTCTGGTCGGCCGAACAGCAGAAAATACGGCGAGAACCCCGTGGTCCGGTGTACTCTGTTGTTGTATACCCACACCAACTCCGGAACAAAGTCGGGCCAGCGCCGCTTCTTGTCAGCCTCCAGGACCCTCAGCATTTGTAGCAACGTCCGGTTGAATCGCTCGCAGGCTCCATTCCCCTGGGGGTGGTACGGGGTGGTCCTTGATTTATTCATGCCATAGGTGCGACACAGCCGCTCCATCACCCGACCTTGGAAGCATGCACCTTGATCCGAATGGAGGCGCTCCGGGCAGCCGTACCTTCGGATAAAATGCTCAACAATGGCCTTAGCCGCCGTGTCAGCAGTCTGGTCCATGGTAGGGACAACCACTGTAAATTTGGTGAAATGGTCGGTCATCACGATGGCATACTGGTACCCACGCACCGACTCCCCTATCAAGACATAATCCACCATGAGGAGCTCCAGGGGTCTGGTGGTCCGAATGGTCTGCACTGGTGCCCGTTGTTCGCCACTTTTGGTAACAGCACACCTCCTACATGTCTGACACACGCTTTCCACCAGGGTCTGTAAACCCGGGAAGAAGTACTGCCGGCGGACCCATTGCAGGGTCTTCTCTGTACCAAAATGGGCGCCTTCTTCGTGGGCCTCTGTCACCAGACCACGGGCCAACTCTCTGGGGAGAACAACCTGCCACACCTTCCGGAGCTCATGCTCGAGATAAGCCTGGCGGCACAATACCCCTCCTCGTACGGCCAATCGTTCCCACTGACGTACCAGCCTCTTACCCCACGGGCTAAGCTGCAGCCTCTCCGCGGAGGACGGCCAGTGGTCCCGCTCCTTCCACCCTCGCACACACCGCACCTCCTGGTCTTGCCCTTGTGCTGCAGCCCAGTCCGGCAAGGCCTTCTGTAGTAGGATCCCGCGTGTTGCCTTGGGCCCGGTCGGGCTGGGGGTCATCCTGGTAAGGTCAGGGATCTCCTGACCCTCTCTCTCTTCGTCCGTGGGCCCCGTAGGTAGCCCTACCGGGTAGCGGGATAGGGCATCTGCATTGGTATTCGCCTTACCCGGCCGGTATTGGATCTTAAAGGAGAACTTGGCCAAGCGTGCTACCCAACGCTGCTCCAGGGCGCCCAACTTAGCTGTATGCAGGTGCGACAGGGGGTTGTTATCCGTGACCACTTCGAAGTCGGTGGCGGTCAGGTACTCTGCAAACTTCTCGGTGACCGCCCAGACGACTGCCAGCAACTCCAGCTTGAACGAGCTGTAGTTGTCAGGGTTCCGCTCCGACTCTCGGAGACTCCGACTCCCATATGCGATAACTCGCTCCTGGCCCTCCTGCAGCTGGGAGAGTACAGCCCCCAGGCCTTGGTGGCTCCCGTCGGTGTACAATATGAATGGCTTGTCAAAGTCAGCATAAGCCAGCACGGGGGCCTGGGTGAGGGCTTGTTTAAGCCCCGTGAAGGCAACCTCCTGTGCTTGGTCCCACGCCACTGCCCGATTCCGCACATCTGTGGCAACACCTCGCAACAGTCCATGCAGGGGGCCTGCAATCTTGGCAAAGTCTCGAATGAACCGCCGATAGTAGCCTACCAATCCCAGAAATGCCCTCAACTCCGTCACATTGCCCGGGGTCCTCCATTCCTGGACTGCGGCAATTTTATCGGGGGTGGGCCGCACCCCTTCCTCCGAGACTACATGGCCCAGGTATTCCAAGCTGGACTTCAAGAGGTGGCACTTCCGTGGTTTCAATTTGAGGCCGTATTGTTCCAATCGCTGGAGCACTTGTTCCAACCTATGCAAGTGTTCCTCCAGGGTGGGGGCGAACACTATAATGTCGTCCAAATAGATGAGGATTGCTTCGAAGTTCAAGTCCCCGAGACAGCGCTCCATTAGGCGCTGGAACGTGGCCGGTGCATTGGAGAGCCCGAAGGGCATTCGACAGAAATCAAAAAGCCCCATGGGCGTAACGAATGCCGTCTTCGCCTGATCCTTCTCCGCGACGGGCACCTGCCAGTACCCACTGGCCAGATCCAGCGTGGAGAAGAAGCGCGACTTCCCTAAAGCCGCCAGTGACTCTTCAATGCGGGGTAACGGATAAGCGTCCCGGACGGTGCAGCTGTTCAACCTCCGGTAGTCCACGCAGAATCGGATTGTCCCGTCTTTCTTCTTTACCAGCACGATGGGGGCAGCCCATGGGCTCTTACTTTCCTTGATAACGCCGTTGGCTAACATTTGTTGGATCATGGTCTTGACCTCCTGGTACAGCTTCGGGGGAATCTGCCGATAGCGCTCCCGAGCGGGCAGACTGTCACCGGTGTTGATCTCATGCTCTATCTCGGTCGTGTGACCAAAATCTTCCTCGCTGCGGGAGAACGACTTCTGTCGTGCCCACAACATTTGCTTTACCCGGTCCACCTCTGCTGTACCAAGGCCCTCCAGTGATACATCCATCTGGTTCAGGATCACGTCCCCGTTCCACTCCGCGGTGGGTTCCTGTTTTTCCTCAAGGGCGACGGCCAACGTCCAAGGCTCGCATGCGTCCGGCTTTAAGGTAACCCTAGGGCCGGGTCCAATGCCACCCTCGGGGATAGCCTCTAAATGGGCCAGCACCGACCTGCCCGGGATCTTAATTGGTGAGTTTCCCAGGTTGCACACCCGTAGGGGTACGGTGCCATTCCGTACGACCGCTACGGTTCTGGCCAGCAGCAACCCGGCCTCCACTTGCCTGAACCAACAAGGTTCTATCACAACTTCCCTTCCTTCTAGCCGCTGCTGCGCACGGACGGGTACTTCCAGGACCACCTCCTGTCTCGCTGGGATCCTCACCCTTTGGTTATGTCGCGTCTTAATCAGGCCGAGGGGGCGCAAGGTTTCCACAGAGGCGGTCTCTTCGTTCCGCTGGACGACTCTCTGGAAAGCTTGCTGCACCGGCTTCTGCACACCCAGATACTTCCAGTACTGGGGGCCCTTATCGTGTACGAGTACTCGATCTAGACTCCGTAGGATGTTCATCCCCAGAATCACCGGCCCATGGTGAAACTCCTCGCCACTCACCACTACGAACCCCTTTTTTCCAAGGGACTGCCCATACACCTCCACCTCTATCCACACGACCCCTGTTACGGGAATGGGAAGGTTGTTTGCGGCCACTAGGGTTACCCAATTCCCGACACTGGTGGTCGTGAGATGGGCATAATCTTCCCTAAACCGTTTCTCGGACATGGTGGACACTTGCAATCCGGTATCCAAAAGGCAACGTTGATCCCTCCCTCCTAACTTTGCCACTACCGTGGGACACTCACCGAACAAGTCCGATGAGTCGACGACATCTACTTGGGCGCCGCCTTCCCCCGCGGTTTGTCCCGTTACCGCGAGGGACCTTAGTTTAAAGGTCTCCTACGCCCCTCCCGTCCGGAGCGGCGCCCCGGGCAATCCCGAGCGAAATGTCCAGGCTCCTCACATTCCCAACACACCAACTCGCGGGGTCCCCTCGGGCGCACCTCCCCTCCCCGCCGTCCAGCGGTCTCCGTCTCCTTTTTCCTCCGAGGGTTCTTTTCCTTGGCCCGATCCTCGTCGTCCCAACCCCTCCTTTCGGGGTCGGCGTCACGGCTTTCGGCCCGTTCCACCCTCTGCCTTAACTGGGACACTTCGTCCTGGACGAGAAGGAGCGTGGTGGTTAGCTCCTTGATGCATCCCTCCAAGGGACTAACCTCCGGCGCCCGGACCCTATCTATCGGTTGAGTGGGTGGTGTGGACACGGCACTGGAACAAAGCTCCGCATTTTCTTCTTTCTTCAGCGCCATCTCTAACACTTCGAAGAAGGTGAGCTCGCCATCCCCATCGACCTTATCCTGGAGGTAGTTCCGCAGGGACCTGCTCCTCAGTCCACCAATCAAAATACCTCTCAAGGTGGAATCCGGGTCCCCTGTCATCAACTCCTCATCTTCCCTCGTCTGGATCTCACTCATGTATTCCTGGATCGCGTTCGCGAACTGAGAAATCGTCTCATCTTCCCTTTGAACCCGCGCGAACACACGCTTCTTCAGCGTGGTGGTGGTGGCCTTCTCCCCATACACGCCCTTCAGGATGGTGAAGACGTCAGCCAGGCTTTTACGAAGCCGCTCGGGGCGTACTCTCACGGTCTTCCGGGCGTCGCCAGTCAGGACCTTCAACGCCAAATTCACCTGTACCCGTCTCGGAATCTGGTAGAGGTCGATCGTGGTTTCCAACTGCTCGATCCACTCCGTCAAGGGCATATTCTGCCCGTCGAACTTGTCAAGGTGGTTGAGGGCCGCCCCGATGGGTAACCTGTCCCGAGGCGGATCGTTGGTCGCGTCCTTCACCTCCTCGGAGGACTCGTTACCGCCGTCCTCCGGCTTGTCCACTTCCCGATCCATCTTCTCTAAGGATCCTGCCGACTACGCCAAATGTAAGGATGCCGAAGTGGTATGAAGCCGGCGGCCGTGTAAGTGAATCACTGCTTACCTCCGTCTGCGCGCACACTCCGCCCGCTCAGCGTTGCTTTCAGAGGACGCTTCTTCGGGGCCTCCGCCCGGAACTTGCCGGCTAAAGGGGACAAGAAATACTCTCACTGCGGGCCCACTTCTCCCTTTACCTGGGGAATAAGTGGCACACCGGGGGTGGCTGCGACGTTCACCGATTAGGTGAATGTCATCATCGGCCCGTGGGCCTCAGCTACCCAATCGTCACCTATTTGGCACTTGCGCACCGAGGTGGGAGCGAGCCCGCTAGGCCTAGCGGGATCCCGCGACCGGTGCTCAACACGGACAAGGAGACACACTCACAAATACTACTCACGCTGGTACTCTTGTCAACTTGCTTGATGCGCCACTCCGCTCCTGTGGAAAAGAATGACAGCAGCCTCCCTACAACTAAACAACGGCTAACAACAAACTGAGCCTAACTACTATGAACTGCAACAATTTACTGGGACGGCTACTTCACCTAATCGCTAACAACAGGTCAAGCAAACACAAGATCAATGCGAGTACAATATAAATGGAGGGTACCTTACCATCCGGTCCGACGCAGGTTCTGCCACCTCGCCCTAGTGGTGACCAACTCTCCACGGCTCTTCCCCACCCTGGGAGTGTACCCAAGGCGTGAGGGTCATCCGACCCTCCGTGCCCAGCCTACAATGTACCCCGCCCGAGCGGCCGCACAGCTCGCTCGCCGAGGTGTGCAAAGGGCAGGGCTCCGCTTGATTTGAGAACACCCCGATGGTCTCCCCCTCCTCCTAGTGGGTACCGTTGGATGACCCGAACGTAATGCCCTGGGTCACCTTATGATTCCCTACCCCCCCTCTGGCTAGGTGCTCTTATGGCCCGCAGGCCTATGGCCCGTTATGCCCCCGGGCCTACTACCCGCCTGACTGGGTGACTGGCAGGGGTTCGGGCCTAACGCCCAAAACCCCGCGGAAGAGAATGGTCGGGTCTGGCCTTACAGGCCGCGGGCCGGGTGGAGCCCCGACTACGCGCGGCCTCCCAGGCCCAGACGCGCCGACCAAATTGCCCACGGGCCGGAAGGGCCCGACTATCTGCCCACAGGCCGAGAGGGCCTGACTATGCCCACGGGCCTAGCGCCCGATCACCCGGTGGTCTAGGAGGAAGCGTGAGACTCGGCACGAGGCCGCTTACCGGGCCGTAGGGAGAGGCCGCGGTGGGGAGCTTCGTTAGCTCTTTTGCCTCCCACACACCGCGGCACTCTCCTCCGGGACTTCCGGTGGGCTCCTCTTCCGCGGTCGTCCCGACGTCTTCTTCCCGGCCGTCGACAGTCTCTCCGCGCTGGGACCTCTTCTGTCTTCTGCTTCCTGGCCGCTCCCGTCGCCGTCGCCGCCGCCTCTTCTCCTGGACCGCCGCCTTCTTTCTTCTGTTTCTTCTTCTTCTTCTGTTTCTTCTGTAGCTCTTCTCTGCTCCGTCCCCGGCGCCGACTGGCCGCTCCCGCTCCGCTGCGTCTGTTATAAGACGCTGGGAGGGGGCGGCGCTATGACGCGGCGAGCCTTGATTGGCTCGTCGCGGCATGCTCTGATTGGCTGACCGGGCGCGAGCCCTGATTGGCTCCCGCCCGGCGCCATCCTCGCCCGCGATTGGAGGGGCTTGAATCCCACCGGATGCAAGCCCCTCCGTGCTGAGGACCCGCCGCAACGCCGCCGCTGACCAGGGAAAACGGGGGCCAGTGACTTCCCCCGTCCCCCCAACCCGCTGCCCTCTTACAGAATAACGCTGGGCTGGGGGATGGATGAGGAGGAGGGAGGGGGCCCTGGGATTGTGCAACATTCACACTTATTGGGGCGAGTATTATTAGGACACACGCGGTGGGTGTGATGGGCAGACGCAGTGAGTCTGTAGTAGAATCTTACGCTCATTGTATAGTAGGAGACATTCAGCTGAATAGAGTTTTACATGTTTCTCCTACGATACAGCCAGGTTTATCTTGTCTTATTCATTGATCATGAGCATCCGGCGCCTTTATAACAACTACAATAGTGAAAAGCACAGATTTCCCTGTAAAGTCTATTAATCTTGCTCCGAAGAAGAATGATGGCTGTGTATGCATAGGTATCATCCGCCATGTTCCCTACCGCAGGAAACGCAGGAGATATCATCGCCCGGCCCCGAAAACAACCATGACATGCCTGCTCCCCCCCAACGCCACATCGTCGCCCCCGGACGCTCTTCGCCTGCCAATCTATATGCGATCACATCTTTCCGGGATGCGATCACATAGTGAAGGGTTGCATACACGCACTATAGCTGCTGATCTTTTGGACGCGGCCATGTGTGCGAGCGCAGAGCTGTGTCCAGGTCTGAATAAGGCCCTATATGGAGCAGCCCGTCCCTTTCTTAGTACACCCCTGGCAGACCGTGATACTCACCTATAAGTTACATTTCCAGTGGAGACAGATCAGGGCTAGGTACAGGAATACAGAGACAGTCCCACGACATGGGGAGAGGGGGGTGTATGTCATTTATATAGGGCTCGGTGCACCCTAGGCAAAGCTTCATCCTATCGCCCCCTAACCTGCAACATTACAGCGACGCGTCGGGTGCTGACATGTAGTCAGGTGCTGGAGATCCGGGATCCAGGGGCCTGGAGGAGGTGCATCAGGGCTATGAGCAGCGGGCGTGGGGGCGCCCCTCGGGGTCCATAGTTACATTTGCCTCCTATGTGCCGTCACATGACTTGATGTTACACGTGTCGGCACGGAGGAAGCGCTGAGGCACTATGTGGTACAGCCTGATAGCGGAACTAGATGAATTCAGTAGCGCCCTCCAGGAGCCAGCGCCCCTAGTCAGCTGCCTAATGGTAGAGCCGGCCTTGAGCGCATATCAGTCCCTGCACCAGGGGAGCTTACACTCTATATTCCCGTACATGCACATAACTCAACCAAAAGTAAATCAATCTATCAGTATATTGTGGCATGCAAATTTAGAGAGAATATACAAACTCCACTCAGATTAGCCGTGACCAAGAAGTGAACTCAGTGCTGTGAGGCAGTAATGCTAACCACTTCCCCAGCCGTGCTGCACAGATCCACAGCTGCACGTTGTGTACAGATAGCTCTCAGTGCCAGGCCCTGCAGGCAGATTACTGAGGAGTTTATTACACTTGGCAGTACACATTGCTGGGTGCGTTCCTGTGCATGTGACACCCGCTTCCAGGTGTAGGTCACAGCAGGTCTCTGCTCCTCTGCCATCTCCAGCAGGTCATGTTTTTAGGAATTCCCTGTACCGGAATAGGTGAGTTTATGGCTGTAGTAAGCAAATAAATGATTAGAAAATGACTTGTACCTGAGGAGCGGTGTGTTCTCTGTGTATATGGTGACCTCCATGTTGTCTGTTTGATGATTCCCCCTGTGGTAAAATGAGGACCCGCCGGAGAACCTTTTATTATGTACGTTTTAGTGTATACTGTACTATTAGTATTAGGAATTTTACGCCCTAGATCAGGTTCTCAAACGCGGTCCTCAAGGCCCCCAATGGTCCAGGTCTCAGCTGACTTTCTAATCAGTGAGGTATGCTGTCCACTGTGCAGCGGAAAAACAGGTTAACCACGTTTATCTCATGCAGTCTATGCCACTTGAGATGCTCTGACATAGAAAGCAGAAGATCCTTCCCTGCAGCCTGTGGCAGCGGAGAGAGAGGGTGTAATGTCACAGCCCACCAGTCTTCCTGTCCTCCAGGGAGGCTTCATGCCGTACTCCAAGATGGCTGCTGAGATCACTACTGAGCATGTGCAGGAGTCATCCTGATTCCTGGTAGACTGTGAAGAGTGACATGGTGGAGACAGTATTCTCCTGCTTAGCTCCTATGAGAGACCAGATCAAATATGACGCTGTTCCAGCATCTCTGCACTGCTACCCCTTTGCAACATATACTCACCGGCTGGTGAGATGCATTAAAACCCCCAGTCCATCACCAGTGTACATGTAACAGTGAGTACGCCTGTACCTGCTATCTATCACTAAACCAACTCACTGGTTATGTAACTGGGCTGTTCATAGCCTCAGCCACCCGCGGGTGTGTGAATGTATACCTCTGCAATATCACCCCCCGTACACACATTATTCCCAACAGGTCATGGGCCTAGGCACCCAGACACACAAGCTACTAGGACACCCAGAGCAGCACACCGACTGCATGCTAAGTACAGGCTTCCATAGAACACAGAGTGCAGACTGTACGGGGTGTTTCCAGCGCAGCGTGTCAGTACTAGATATATGCACCACCCATGTGTTATGTTACTGTATGCTCAACATTATCTTTCCCCAGCCAGAGTAACACCCCCGACCAATATCTCTATCACTGCTGACAACACCACCATCTCCCCCATTCCCCAACTCCGCTGCCTGGGCGTCACTCGAGACTCCTCCCTCTCCTTCACTCCCCACATCCAAGCTCTGGCTCAATCCTGTTGGTTCCAGCTACGCAGCATTGCTCGTATCAGGCCATTTCTCTCCCAGAGTGCAACTAAACTTATCATCCACTCACTGGTCATCTCATGACTCGACTATTGCAATGTTCTCCTCACTGGCCTCACTCGCTCCCACCTCGCTCCCCTCCAATCTGTCCTCAACTCTGCAGCTAGGCTCATCTTCCTCTCCCGCCGCTCCACATCTGCCACTCCCCGTTCCCAATACCTGCACTGGCTCCCATTCCCCTACAGAATCCTCCTCACACTCCTCACCCTCACATACAAGGCCATCTCTAATTCCACTGCTCCCTACATCTCCAACCTCCTCTCCCTTCATACTCCCTCCCGCCCACTACGGTCGGCCAATGACCGTCGCCTTTCCTCTACCCTGGTCACCGTCACGCTCGGCGTAAGTTGGGTTCTGACAACCGGGTTTTGGCTGAAGGGACAACTACCTGTGAGGAGAGTAAACGAGGTGGCTGAATGTAATTCCTCCTCATGGGGTGGAAGCCAAACTTGTGTTAACGTTGGCCGGAGGGAGTAAAGAAAAGGAGGACTTCGTAGGAAGGTAACTGTAGTTTTAATGAATAATCAGGCTGTACACAAATATTGGAGCAATTGAAGAAACTGGAAGAATTAGAGTCTATGGTTAAATGACTTGAAGACTGAAGCTGAAGAACTCCGGTAAAGAAGAACTGAAGACTGTGTTTTATGATTAAAAGACGAGGCTGAAGTACTTGGACTTTGAAGAAATGAGGACTGTGGTTTGTGATTGAAAGACGAGGCTGAAGAACTTGGACTTTGAAGAAATGAGGACTGTGGTTTGTGATTGAAAGACTAGGCTGAAGAACTTGGACTTTGAAGAAATGAGGACTGTGGTTTGTGATTGAAAGACGAGGCTGAAGAACTTGGACTTTGAAGAAATGAGGACTGTGGTTTGTGATTGAAAGACGAGGCTGAAGAACTTGGACTTTGAAGAAAATGAAGACGTCTGCAGGAACCGCCGTTAGCACCTGGAGCTCCTCTACGATGTGGAACCCCGTGAGCGCTTCCACGAGTGGCAACGGACTTAGACAGCAGGACTGCAGCAGCGTTTGGGTAACCGATGGATGAGAGCAACCAGGACCAGGGAACCAGAAGTAACCTGGGAGCACAGAGCTGGAGAACCTTTCACAAGGAGGTAACATGAAGCACTGGAGCTCTCCCTCTGAGCCAGCCCCCTTTTGTAAGGGGAGAACACGCAGGATTGGCTGGACACAGATTGGGAACTTCATTGGTAATACTCTGGTCTCCAACATGGCTGCCCCCAGCACAGGAGACATACTTAACTTTTAGCACACAGCTTTAGCCAGCTTCTGTCTCTGACACACTGTACTGTGTCACCACTAGAGGACCTTACCACAGCGATCCCCGCTGCAGCGCCCAGCTCTCCAGACCCTCGGCACATGGCCCTTGGCAGCCGCACATCCGTCCAGAAGGACCCGCCGTCAGCAGCTCCCTGCCGTTGTAGCAGCGCCAACCAGCGGGACGGTAACCCGCGGGAGCACCCGCCGGTGGTAAGGCTCCGGAGCCTGACAGTCACTGTTTCCCATGCTCGAGTTCAAGACTATGCCCGTGCTGCACCCCTTCAGCGGAAAGCGCTCACCCGCTCCATTAGACTCTCCCCGACCTTGCACTGAAAACCCACCTATTCATCAAAGCGTACCCTCCGATGCATAACCTAGTCCCGAGGCTGCTCTTCCATCCCCCTGCCCTGAGGCCGCTCCTCCATCCCCCTGCCCTGAGGCCGCTCCTCCATCATCCTGCCCTGAGGCCGCTCCTCCATCCCCCTGCCCTGAGGCCGCTCCTCCATCCCCTGCCCCATGCCTTGAATATCTCTGCTTTGCTAACATACTGCCATCAGGCTACCTCCCGCTTGCACCTCATGTCATCTGTCTGTCGCCCCTTTCCACTAGATTGTTAGCTCTTCAGAGCAGGGCCCTCTTTCCTCTTGTTATCTAAGCCCTCTTCTCTACACATATCACTCGCAGCTCTCTCCTACTCAGCGACCATCTTTACCGCTTTCTCTCCTGCTGGTAAAGGCTCCTCTCTATCTATGGCCGCCAACCTCTAGTAATACGATGATCACTCCCTCACTACTCACATCTTAGCTGTATTATGTATGAGAATTGTGCTGCTCTGTGTTATTTATTTACTGTAATGTAAGTTTTGTCTCCCTGTACTGTCCTTTGTACGGCGCTGCGAAACACTTGTGGCGCCTTATATATAAAATGTAATAATAATAATAATAATAATGTTTTTGGTTCTGGATCTGTATTTAAGAAAAAAAATGCTAAAAAAAGCTAAAACTTCACACTGCGACTAACACAGTGCTTATATTGACGCAGTGGCATGTCCTGGCCCTGAACACATACATGATTTTTTATTATTTATTTTTTTACATTTAAAAAATGTATGGCACCAAAAACATTTTTGCAGGTACCTTTTTGCACCGATAAAGGGTTAATGCTGCTCTGTAATAGGGGCTTCGGGCTCCACTGATAAAAAAAACACACCACTGTGTACCAAGGGTTAATGTTGCCTTGTATTTGAGGAGGAGCTCTGGGGGCTGTTTGCACCAGTTAAAAGGAAGAATATATAATGTTGCTCTGTACGGTGGAGCTCTGGGGCTGTGTGCACCAGTAAGAAGGAAGAATATATAATGTTGCCCTGTACGGTGGAGCTCTGGGCTGTGTGCACCAGTAAAAAGGAAGAATATATAATGTTGCCCTGTATGGTAGAGCTCTGGGCTGTGTGCACCAGTAAAAAGGAAGAATATATAATTTTGCCCTGTATGGTGGAGCTCTGGGCTGTGTGCACCAGTAAAAAGGAAGAATATATAATGTTGCCCTGTATGGTGGAGCTCTGGGCTGTGTGCACCAGTAAAAAGGAAGAATATATAATGTTGCCCTGTATGGTAGAGCTCTGCGGCTGTGTGCACCAGTAAAAAGGAAGAATATATAATGTTGCCGTGTATTGTGGCGCTCTGGGCTGTGTGCACCAGTAAAAAGGAAGAATACATAATGTTGCTCTGTACGGTGGAGCTCTGGGCTGTGTGTACCAGTAAAAAGGAAGAATATATATTGTGGCTCCGTAAGGCGGAGCTCTGGGCTGTGTGCACCAGTAAAAAGGAAGAATATATAATGTTGCCCTGTATGGCGGAGCTCTGGGCTGTGTGCACCAGTAAAAAGGAAGAATATATAATGTTGCCCTGTATGGTGAAGCTCTGGGCTGTGTGCACCAGTAAAAAGGAAGAATATATAATGTTGCCCTGTATGGTGGAGCTCTGGGCTGTGTGCACCAGTAAAAAGGAAGAATATATAATGTTGCCCTGTATGGTGGAGCTCTGGGCTGTGTGCACCAGTAAAAAGGAAGAATATATAATGTTGCCCTGTATGGTGGAGCTCTGGGCTGTGTGCACCAGTAAAAAGGAAGACTATATAATGTTGCCCTGTATGGTGGAGCTCTGGGCTGTGTGCACCAGTAAAAAGGAAGAATATATAATGTTGCTCTGTACGGTGGAGCTCTGGGCTGTCCACCAGTAAAAAGGAAGAATATATAATGTTGCCCTGTATGGTGGAGCTCTGGGCTGTGTGCACCAGTAAAAAGGAAGAATATATAATGTTGCCCTGTATGGTGGAGCTCTGGGCTGTGTGCACCAGTAAAAAGGAAGAATATATAATGTTGCTCTGTATGGTGGAGCTCTGGGCTGTGTGCACCAGTAAAAAGGAAGAATATATAATGTTGCTCTGTATGGTGGAGCTCTGGGCTGTGTGCACCAGTAAAAAGGAAGAATATATAATGTTGCCCTGTATGGTGGAGCTCTGGGCTGTGTGCACCAGTAAAAAGGAAGAATATATAATGTTGCTCTGTATGGTGGAGCTCTGGGCTGTGTGCACCAGTAAGAAGGAAGAATATATAATGTTGCCCTGTACGGTGGAGCTCTGGGCTGTCCACCAGTAAAAAGGAAGAATATATAATGTTGCCCTGTATGGTGGAGCTCTGCGGCTGTGTGCACCAGTAAGAAGGAAGAATATATAATGTTGCCCTGTATGGTGGAGCTCTGGGGTGTGTGCACCAGTAAGAAGGAAGAATATATAATGTTGCCCTGTATGGTGGAGCTCTGCGACTGTGTGCACCAGTAAGAAGGAAGAATATATAATGTTGCCCTGTATGGTGGAGCTCTGCGGCTGTGTGCACCAGTAAGAAGGAAGAATATATAATGTTGCCCTGTATGGTGGAGCTCTGCGGCTGTGTGCACCAGTAAAAAGGAAGAATATATAATGTTGCCCTGTATGGTGGAGCTCTGCGGCTGTGTGCACCAGTAAAAAGGACGAATATATAATGTTGCTCTGTACGGTGGAGCTCTGGGCTGTGTGCACCAGTAAGAAGGAAGAATATATAATGTTGCCCTGTACGGTGGAGCTCTGGGCTGTGTGCACCAGTAAGAAGGAAGAATATATAATGTTGCCCTGTATGGTGGAGCTCTGCGGCTGTGTGCACCAGTAAAAAGGAAGAATATATAATGTTGCCCTGTATGGTGGAGCTCTGGGCTGTGTGCACCAGTAAAAAGGAAGAATATATAATGTTGCCCTGTATGGTGGAGCTCTGGGGCTGTGTGCACCAGTAAAAAGGAAGAATATATAATTTTGCCCTGTACGGTGGAGCTCTGGGCTGTCCACCAGTAAAAAGGAAGAATATATAATGTTGCCCTGTATGGTGGAGCTCTGGGCTGTGTGCACCAGTAAAAAGGAAGAATATATAATGTTGCCCTGTACGGTGGAGCTCTGGGCTGTGTGCACCAGTAAAAAGGAAGAATATATAATGTTGCCCTGTATGGTGGAGCTCTGGGCTGTGTGCACCAGTAAAAAGGAAGAATATATAATGTTGCCCTGTATGGTGGAGCTCTGGGCTGTGTGCACCAGTAAAAAGGAAGAATATATAATGTTGCCCTGTATGGTGGAGCTCTGGGCTGTGTGCACCAGTAAAAAGGAAGAATATATAATGTTGCCCTGTACGGTGGAGCTCTGGGCTGTGTGCACCAGTAAAAAGGAAGAATATATAATGTTGCCCTGTATGGTGGAGCTCTGGGCTGTGTACACCAGTAAGAAGGAAGAATATATAATATTGCCCTGTATGGTGGAGCTCTGGGCTGTGTACACCAGTAAGAAGGAAGAATATATAATGTTGCCCTGTACGGTGGAGCTCTGGGCTGTGTGCACCAGTAAAAAGGAAGAATATATAATGTTGCTCTGTACGGTGGAGCTCTGGGCTGTGTGCACCAGTAAGAAGGAAGAATATATAATGTTGCCCTATGGTGGAGCTCTGGGCTGTGTACACCAGTAAAACAACAAGAATCTGATGCTGCCCTGACAAGTGTGCGATCCGTCCGGCGCCAGAATCACAATGGGAGGGACTTATATCAAATCCAAAACACATGAGATTCATCATCGGGAAGATGTGTCTTGCCCCGTTTTGGAATATGAGCAAGGCGGGAAAACCTGAACTGGCGCTCGAATTCCCTCGGAAACCTGAAGTTCGGGTGGGTTTGGGTTCTAGGAAACCGAGGCCGCACATCCTTAATACGGGGACTGGGAAGGGCTGTAGCGGCTGTGGCATATATCTGCAGACAGGTGATCGCCAATAGGAGCAGCTGCAAGCACTTCTGCCCCCACCTCTAAATCTGCCCCTCTGCCCGGAGCAAATGATTAGTTTTGAAGGAACTGTCTGGAAAATGAAAGATCTTTCAGACATGGAAGCCAGAGGTCATGTACAGTATGTAGACAGAACGTTGCAGCGACATTCTCAGTACACAGTAACCTGGTATGCTGCCTGTGACCTGCTGTCTGGCACCCAATTTCCAGTCCCCACCATGCCCCTGATACTTCCAGACTGTCCCGCTTCTGAATCCCCGCTCCTGCTCACAGCCCTCCGGATCCACTCCCCGCTGAGCCCCCTGTGTGAGCTGCCGGACCCACTCAGAGAGTGCCAGAGACGCTGGGAAGCCAACTTTACCACACAGAGACTGGGCTAGGGGCAGTCGCATCCAGCGACTGGTTGCACGTGACTGGACCGCACGAGCGAGCGAGACGCTAGGCGCAGGCGTGATGCCGTTTACACCAGTCTCTTTATTTTTAGCTTAACTTTTCCATAGATTTTATACTGTTATCACCATTGTTTTAATAATGCCATTTTATTTATTTATTACCAGATTGTTATGTAGCGCACACATATTCCGCAGCGCTGTACAGAGAATATTTGGCTGTTCACATCCCCCCTACAGCTGGATGTTATACGTCTGCTGCTAACTGCGCACCCTGCCAGATGTAACCTACACTGTGCGCCCCAGATGGCTGCCTCAGATGGGTCTGTCTTGGGCAGGATGAACAATACTTTGCAGCGCATCCAAGATGGCCGCCCCATCTGACATCTAGCTTTAGGATGCTGCAACTTCCCCATTTTTATGTCATCTCTTCTAGGCGTTGTCTATTCCACCCAGGGTAACCCATGTAGCGCCCAAAATGGCTGCCTCGCATGGTACCTTTCAGGGGTAATGCTGACACTCTGTGCTAGTATTATTATTACTATTATTATTATTATTATTATTATTATTATTATTGTACCTGGGAGCAGAAGTGAAAGGTGCAGATGTTACTGAGCTGTGTGTACATACTGCATGTCAGCCAATCACCCGCCTGTACTGTGATTGTGGGCGCACGTGACAGATAGGACGCGGGAAGAATATCACTGCGCTCCATATAATATGAGTTGGGACACGTCTGACTCGGCTTCTGTAAGCGTCCGACGTCCTGAGAGGAGACAGGGTGTGACCTGCAGGTTGCGTCACCTCTCACCCGGGAGGCACCTCTTCCGTCTCAGCAGCCACAGGAGACATTTCCTCATCAGATTTTATTGCCGTATAACGAGCTTTCCCCCACTGGAAACCTGTAACTTAGATGGACAATTCTCTGACAATATAATTAGGGTTCTACGTTCCGCAGCATTTGCCAGTGTTAGGGAATCCACCACACTTCATATAACGTGAGTCGGGATTACTATATATAATGTGCAGCGCTTGCGGGCTGTCAGCGCGGACCCTTATAGAACAGCACAGACCAAACGTAAAAGGGTTCACAATATAGCGTATCAGTAATGATATAATATAATGGCAGTGTAAATCCTCCCCCTATAGAGCACATTCATCACACAGAACCGCAGGCTACGTAGCCACTACATGGGAGGGTTTCAACCAGTGTGCTGTGGCACACTAGTGTGCCGCGACCAGTTGCAAGGTGTGCCGCGGAGCCAGAGCAGCTTCCTGCACCTTCAGAGTGAACTGTTGGCCCGGGCTCTTCTTAGAGGATCAGTCGTGCTCTGGCCGTGACCTATGCCTTGATGACGCGGCGGTGTGATATCATAGGTCACGGCCGCCGCGTCTCACCACCCAGCCAGCCAGCCACACGCCTGCAGACACATCTTCCAGTTCCTGCCTGCATCCACAGCTTTCCTTGCCCACCCACATCCACACCTGCCCGACCGCCCGCTGCCCAGTATTCGCAGCACTCCACTATGAACAACGCCCGCCACTGAGGGACAGGGAGGAGGACAGCAAGACCGGTAGGGGCTAATATTTGTTATGTTATTTCTCCTGTGCGGAGCAATAGGATTTATGTGGGGAGCAATGTGATTGTTTCTCCTGTGTAGACCAATGTATGTGTGGATTTTTTTTTTACTGTGAGGGCCAATGTGTGTATGTTGTTTTTTTCTGTGGGGAACTGATGGTGTGCCTTGGCAATTTTAAAATATTGTTCGGTGTGCCGCAAGTAAAAAAAGGTTGAAAATTACTGCCCTCAGGTGTTGGCAGAGGGAAGAATACTGAGCGCTACTGAATTATCCATTCTGCAGGTTACTACAGAGGATGGGAGTGCCGCCCTCATCTATACAGCGCCTCCTGTATACTCACCTGGATTCTGATCATTCCAGTTCCAGAGCACATTCTGTTCATTCTGCTCCGGGTATTGTCATGGCCCCACAGGAGGTTTCTGGCGTCTTCCCGTCCAGCAGTCGTGTCAGTGGCATTTGTGCAATGGGCCTAATTCAGACCTGATTGCTGCTATGGGGTTTTTGCAGAGGTCTGAGATCAGGTAGCCGCCACCCATAGAGAGTGAAAACCCGTCCCGTGCAAGTGTGCGAATGCATGTGTACGCCGTGCGAAAACTTCACCAGACAGCGGACATCTGCAAATCCCTTCACATCTCACTCCCTATCGAATGACTTTTCCAGTCTGTGCAGTGTGTGCGCAGCCCAGGACTTACTCCCACAGTGCTATACAAACAGGCTGATCGGGGCCGGCGCTGACTTCACACACCCACCCTGAAAACACTTAGGAACGCCTGTGTTTTTCCTGACACTCCCAGAAAACGGGCAGCTACCACCCCCAAAGCCCCACTTCCTGTCAATCAGCCTGTGTTTGCTAGCGATAAAAAAAGATGCACCTGTGCAGTGTGGTGCGTACACATGCGCAGTTGTACTATAATCGCCCGCTGTGTGATTTCGCACAACAGCGATCGGGTCTGAATTAGTCCCAATATCCGCACCACTGCTGCCTGAATACTGAGGAAGCATGGAGGCTGGTGTCCCGCGTATATTGGCTCCCGCCAGTTCTGAATGCAGGACGCAGCCATGTTGGTCCTGGTCTGGTGAACACTGTGCCACCAATGACAACTCAGTTTGCAGTCACCTGATTCTAGCAACCAATCCTCAGTGTGCCACTACTATACATGGACTTCCTGTCACATCAGCACGCTGCCAGTGCAACATTGGCCACAGTACGTGCTGTGTGCAGCAGCTATGCGCTCCTCAGCCAGTTACTCCTGTGTCTGCCATAGGGAGATCGAGCAGCCACTCATCCAGCTGTTCCGATACCAGTCCATATTCTGATTATTCCAGTTCCAGCCCAGATTCTGCCGATTCCAGATCCAGCCTGGATCCTACAAAATCTGGTTTTAGCCCGGATTCTGATAATTCCGGTTCCACCTATTGCTACCACTTCCAGCGTGGAGTTATCTCAGTGGCAACCTGTAACCCCAGTATACAACCTACTCTAGTGTTGCTGTTCTCTGTAGTCAGTGGCAAACGCAGGATTTGCATGGGGGGGGGTTTCCAGAACTGGGTGGAGCCAATCACGGGGGTTGGGGACTGAGGTGACCCAGTATATGCTGGGTCCGTAAAACTAGTGTGTCTGTGTGTATATATCTACACATATATATACACCGTATATACACCTATATATAATATATATACATACATATACACATATACATAGCATATTAAATATGCATATATATATTATATATATATATATACACACATACAGTACACGTATATATACACATGTACATATATCATGTGTGTGTGTGTGTGTGTGTGTGTGTGTGTGTGTTATATGTATGTATATACATGTGTATATATGTATGCACATGGATATATATGTACTATAATTGAAATAAAGTAAACTTTTATTAAGCACTTACAAGTGCCACCAGGAAGACAGCAGGCTGCAGAGGACGCTAGACAGCCATTAATAATACTCATGCAGCATGGTGGAGGGGGGGTTTCTGGGTGCTCGGAAACCCCCCCTGTGTGTGCCACTGTCTGTAGTCCACCTGGTCCAAACCTATTCTACACTTTCTCCATTGGTGCTCCTGCAGTCTCACCAGGTGCTTCCAGCTACAAAAGTTGGAACAATTAAAGATCGCTTTAAAATTGGAAGAAAAACAAAAGTCACAGAAATGACAGAAGTGCTTTATTTACCAGAGGTGGGAGGAAATCTTATCAACTTCCGTGTCCTAGATAGAGAGGCCGCAGAGCTCACTTTGCTAAAGGAAAGTACATTGTGATAAACAGAGCGGATACAGATCTGATAATGGTGGAGAATATCTCATACCCCTTTTTCACTGTGTAGCACGGGCCGCAGCCGTATCGCCTGACACGCTGCGACCCGTGCTACAGCTTCCTTTCACACAGCGCTCACCAACATATTGCCGGGTTGGTGACGCTGCTAATGACGCAGCAGGGGCGGCGCTGGGAGAGCACATGATCTCCCAGCGCCGCCCTCCCATACACTGTGAACGGGAGCCGCGTCGCCTCGACACGGCTCCCGTTCACACTAGACAGCTAGCCGGGTTGAACACGTGTTCAACCCGGCAAGCTACCCGGGTAGGATTCCCGGATCACTTGATCCAGAAATTTGCCGGGGAACCCTTTTCCACTAGGGAAAAACACGGGAAAATGCGCACCCCTGCGCATTTACCTGTGTTTTTAAAGCTAGTGGAAAAGGGGTATAACAGAGCATACTTACCTACGGGAGACACCCGGTTTCTCAGGTAGTCCCCCGCAGCCCGGAAGAGTGGGCACCCCTCCCGCATTCTACCCACTTCCTAGTGAAGTGAGCAGAATGGGGGGAAGTGGCACAATTAGAGAACCTGCGGAGGGGGTGGAGCCTAATGATGCCCATTTTGCAAATATTGCTCAATCGCGGACTGTTCCCGGGGAGTGGGTGGGGCCTAATGATGCATTTGGCTCAGCCCTTCCCCCGTCGCCGCCCATCATCTTCTCCTCTCCGGGCATCTCCCAAAGAGTAGTATAATAACTGTAAGTATGTAAGAACATTGGGGGTCATTCCGCGTTGATCGGCCGCTGCTGTTTTTCGCAGCGCAGCGAACAGGTTACTACTGCGCATGCGTACGGGTGCAAAGCGGATCGTTGCTGGGCGATGGATTTAACAAAGAATCCATTCGCACAGCCGATCGCAAGGAGATTGACAGGAAGAGGGCGTTTGTGGGTGGCAACTGACCGTTTTCTGGGAGTGTTTGGAAAAACGCAGGCGTGTCCAAGCGTTTGCAGGGCGGATGTCTGACGTCAATTCCGGGACCAAAAAGACTGAAGTGATCGCAGCGGCTAAGTAAGTCTAGAGCTACTCAGAGACTGCAAAAAACTTTTTCGTACCGCTCGGCTGCACATGCATTCGCACACTTGCAAAGCAAAAATACACTCCCCCGTGGGCAGCGGCTATGCGTTTGCACACCTGCAAAATGTAGCTAGCGAGCGATCAACTCGGAATGAGGGCCAAAGTTTCTAATGTTGAAAAAAGACAATTTGTCCATCGGGTTCTCCCCGTTAGTGATCTTCTACACTGAAATATTTATAAGACTAATTGTAACTGTGGTGACTGTTTAGCCGTAAACTAAAATACTCCTTTGTTGTGGAAGAAAATACGGAATACAGCATCCACTGACCAATCCCTAAAGTCCTGAGCAAAACACTGTCAGTGAACAGGCAATCCGTACACTAGTGGATTGAGCAAGATGTATGTAAAGGACGCAGGCCTAGACAAGCAGTTTTGGTCGGAAGCCATAATCCACAGAAGATTATTTCAAGAGCTGTTCTCATACAATTTCCCTATTGAAGCATGGTCAAAGAGAACTTTTAAAGTACGGCCTATAAGGGTTATTCAGAGATGAACGCAGATCGCAGCCAGATCTGCGTTCATCTCTGCACATGCTGGGGAGCTACCTGGCACAGAGCAAGGCCCCCCCTCCCCCCCCCCGATGCATCTGCAATCAGATTGCGGAGGCATCGGATTTCAGGTTGACCCCTGCCAGAGCAGACTGGCTGCGCTGTCAGTCGGTCAGTTGCCATTTTTTTTTTCATAGCAGCTGCGCCCCAAAAACTGTCCCGGCCCGCCCCTGTTTTCCTGTCGCCACCCCCTCAACGTCATAACTCCGTGCCCGCAATGCCCAGGCCTGTCAATCACATTACGGCCGCATTCTTCAGGGATGTGTAAGGTTGCGCACGTGCACAACGGACATGTCTGGTCGGGTCTGAATCGGGCCCCTAATTTAGTAAGGATTGCATTTGCAAAGCTACTCGCAGCAGCTATGAAAATGCAATCCTTAGCAGCCTGCGGGAAACTGCAGGTTGGATCGCGATTGCCCTATGTGCATATACCAAAAGAAAGAAGACGTAGGATGGATTCAAAATCAGTGAAGTGCATTTGGTTAATGCCGGGAAAGCAAAGGCTACAGGTTGTGGAATTCAAATACCAGAAAGATTGTTATGTCATGAGATGTTATCTTCAAGGAAACAGCACAAAATGTGGAAGAGCAGGAAGTGGATCTGCATAAGATTATGTGTTGCTGCCGCTGGACAGGTCAGCAGTTGGAGATATACATGAGTCAGAGACTACCAGCGTGGAAGTTCAGTCACTGAAAATATCTGCAAGATCAAATACTGCAAGGTAGATGGAAGCATTGCACACAAGGCTCTCCTAGTCGAATAATTATACAACCTTAAGTCAGGA
>NW_026969868.1:0-23298 GCF_028390025.1 Pseudophryne corroboree
AAATGGGAACATGTAAGTAGGCATCCTTTATGTCTACCAAAACCATGAAATCTCCGTCCTCCGGACTGGAGATCACTGCCCTGAGAAATTCCATCTTGAAATTGAATTTCTTTAGGAAGAAATTGAGGGATTTCAGATTTAAGATTGGTCTGACTGAGCCGTCCGGCTTCGGGACCACGAAGAGGCTTGAATAAAAACCTTCTCCCTGCTGACTAAGGCCAATTTGAACAATCGGTGAGGGGGAACGTCTTGAAACCCCAGTTTGTACCCTTGGGACACTATTTGTAAAACCCACGAGTCCAGGTCCGAATGAATCCAGAACTGACTGAAGAGTTTTAGACGTGCCCCCACTGGTGTGGGCTCCTGCAAGAAAGCCCCAGTGTCATGCAGTGGATTTGGCAGAAGCAGAGGACAATCTCTGGTCCTGCGATCTTGAAGAGGCTACAGACTTCTTCCTTTTCCTTCCTCTACCTGCAAAAAAAGGGGAATCTTAACTTCTTGCATATCTATTGGGCCAAAATGACTGCGGTAGATAATGATGCGTCTTCATCCGTTGAGAGGGAACATAGGGCAAGAAGGTTGACTTACCATTGAAATGAGGATGCATCTTGCTGCCTTTCCAATGAAGCAAGTTTAATTTAGTAATAGGTGAAAAACCATCCTTACAAAGGTGTTAATCAGAGACTTGGCTTTGTGGACACTTTTCAGAGAACAAATTTGTTAGCATAAAAATAAAGCCAGAAAATGAAGAGCTGTTTAATCACTCAATTGGATTTTTCTGCCAGCATATTTTTTTTCTCTGCAACCCACTGCTAAATTGTGCTTCCTAGCTGTTTTTATAAAATCACTGAATCAAATCTAACTCTGATTACATCAGAGAAGGCCAGGTACCCTACACCATAACAGGGGGTTTGAAATTTTGACTTGTCTACTTAAAGATCACCAAAATCTGATAACAAGGTCAATTAGGTCCCTAGGTGGGATTAAACCACCAACCTTATGGTTAATAGCCGTACATACTAACTGATTGCGCCACAGAGACACTTTGCAAAAGTCCATACTGACAAAGGCTAATAAGCATTCATCTAAAACGTTTCCTAGAAAAACTTTAAAAAGTCAATAATCTGGAGAGTTTTTGTAAGATGTTTCTTCCATCAACCAACGAAGAAACACATTGGTACTTTCCCATGATGAGTGAGTGCTTCAGGATCTCTTGCACTTACATGTGCAGCAGAGTACAGCAATGGAAGCATGCTGGGCCCATAACCCAGAGGTAGGCAGATTGAAACTATCCTCTGCTATATGCATTTTTTTTGTTAATTAAAGTAATCCAAAACTGGGATTGATATTTTGTCTCTTTTATTTTTACTTAAAGTACAATAACTTTTACCATTTTAATTTGTTTTAATAGTATATTGACAGTATTGTTTTCTTTCAAAAATCCACTTCATTTTCTTTACCCTATTATTAAAATGGTAATTGACAAAAACAAACTACATTGTCACCAGAAGAGCAATACAAAATGTACAAGTGATATATTAAAATCATCTTTCCAGCTTGAATTTCAATGATGCATTGGGTCAACAATTTTGTGAGAAACATCTTCACCCTTAAATAAAGATTTTCTTAATTCCTTACCTGTGTGCTAATTAGATATCACCTTGTTTTCACATTAAACAGACTTCCACATGAGAAAGCAGCAAGGATGCAGTGGCGTTAATGATTCCTGGTGTCAACCTGTATTATTTCAGTAGACATTGAAATGACGATACATCTTGCTGCCTTTCCAATGAAGCAAGTTTAATTTAGTAATAGGTGAAAAACCATCCCTACAAAGGTGTTAATCAGAGACTTGGCTTTGTGGACACTTTTCAGAGAACAAATTTGTTAGCATAAAAATAAAGCCAGAAAATGAAGAGCTGTTTAATCACGCAATTTGATTTTTTTGCCAGCATATTTTTTTTCTCTGCAACCCACTGCTAAATTGTGCTTCCTAGCTGTTTTTATAAAATCACTGAATCAAATCTAACTCTGATTACATCAGAGAAGGCCAGGTACCCTACACCATAACAGGGGGTTTGAAATTTTGACTTGTCTACTTAAAGATCACCAAAATCTGATAACAAGGTCAATTAGGTCCCTGGGTGGGATTGAACCACCAACCTTTTGGTTAATAGCCGTACATACTAACTGATTGCGCCACAGAGACACTTTGCAAATGTACATACTGACAAAGGCTAATAAGCATTCATCTAAAACGTTTCCTAGCAAAACTTTAAAAAGTCAATAATCTGGAGAGTTTTTGTAAGATGTTTCTTCCATCAACCAACGAAGAAACACATTGGTACTTTCCCATGATGAGTGAGTGCTTCAGGATCTCTTGCACTTACATGTGCAGCAGAGTACAGCAATGGAAGCATGCTGGACCCATAACCCAGAGGTAGGCAGATTGAAACTATCCTCTGCTATATGCATTTTTTTGTTTGTTAATTAAAGTAATCCAAAACTGGGATTGATATTTTGGCTCTTTTATTTTTACTTAAAGTACAATAACTTTTACCATTTTAATTTGTTTTAATAGTATATTGACAGTATTGTTTTCTTTCAAAAATCCACTTCATTTTCTTTACCCTATTATTAAAATGGTAATTGACAAAAACAAACTACATTGTCACCAGAAGAGCAATACAAAATGTACAAGAGATATATTAAAATCATCTTTCCAGCTTGAATTTCAATGATGCATTGGGTCAACAATTTTGTGAGAAACATCTTCACCCTTAAATAAAGATTTTCTTAATTCCTTACCTGTGTGCTAATTAGATATCACCTTGTTTTCACATTAAACAGACTTCCACATGAGAAAGCAGCAAGGATGCAGTGGCGTTAATGTTTCCTGGTGTCAACCTGTATTATTTCAGTAGACATTGAAATGAGGATACATCTTGCTGCCTTTCCAATGAAGCAAGTTTAATTTAGTAATAGGTGAAAAACCATCCCTACAAAGGTGTTAATCAGAGACTTGGCTTTGTGGACACTTTTCAGAGAACAAATTTGTTAGCATAAAAATGAAGCCAGAAAATGAAGAGCTGTTTAATCACGCAATTTGATTTTTTTGCCAGCATATTTCTTTTTCTCTGCAACCCACTGCTAAATTGTGCTTCCTAGATGTTTTTATAAAATCACTGAATCAAATCTAACTCTGATTACATCAGAGAAGGCCAGGTACCCTACACCATAACAGAGGGTATGAAATTTGACTTGTCTACTTAAAGATCACCAAAATCTGATAACAAGGTCAATTACGTCCCTGGGTGGGATTGAACCACCAACCTTTTGGTTAATAGCCGTACACACTAACTGATTGCGCCACAGAGACACTTTGCAAAAGTACATACTGACAAATGCTAATAAGCATTCATCTAAAACGTTTCCTAGAAAAACTTAAAAAAGTCAATAATCTGGAGAGTTTTTGTAAGATGTTTCTTCTATCAACCAACGAAGAAACACATTGGTACTTTCCCATGATGATTGAGTGCTTCAGGATCTCTTGCACTTACATGTGCAGCAGAGTACAGCAATGGAAGTATGCTGGGCCCATAACCCAGAGGTAGGCAGATTGAAACTATCCTCTGCTATATGCATTGTTTTGTTTGTTAATTAAAGTAATCCAAAACTGGGATTGATATTTTGGCTCTTTTATTTTTACTTAAAGTACAATAACTTTTACCATTTTAATTTGTTTTAATAGTATATAGACAGTATTGTTTTCTTTCAAAAATCCACTTAATTTTCTTTACCCTATTATTAAAATGGTAATTGACAAAAACAAACTACATTGTCACCAGAAGAGCAATACAAAATGTACAAGTGATATATTAAAATCATCTTTCCAGCTTGAATTTCAATGATGCATTGGGGCAACGATTTTGTGAGAAACATCTTCACCCTTAAATAAAGATTTTCTTAATTCCTTACCTGTGTGCTAATTAGATATCACCTTGTTTTCACATTAAACAGACTTCCACATGAGAAAGCAGCAAGGATGCAGTGGCGTTAATGTTTCCTGGTGTCAACCTGTATTATTTCAGTAGACATTGAAATAAGGATGCATCTTGCTGCCTTTCCAATGAAGCAAGTTTAAATTAGTAATAGGTGAAAAACCATCCTTACAAAGGTGTTAATCAGAGACTTGGCTTTGTGGACACTTTTCAGAGAACACATTTGTTAGCATAAAAATAAAGCCAGAAAATAAAGAGCTGTTTAATCACTCAATTGGATTTTTCTGCCAGCATTTTTTTTTCTCTGCAACCCACTGCTAAATTGTGCTTCCTAGCTGTTTTTATAAAATCACTGAATCAAATCTAACTCTGATTACATCAGAGAAGGCCAGGTACCCTACACCATAACAGGGGGTTTGAAATTTTGACTTGTCTACTTAAAGATCACCAAAATCTGATAACAAGGTCAATTAGGTCCCTGGGTGGGATTGAACCACCAACCTTTTGGTTAATAGCCGTACATACTAACTGATTGCGCCACAGAGACACTTTGCAAATGTACATACTGACAAAGGCTAATAAGCATTCATCTAAAACGTTTCCTAGCAAAACTTTAAAAAGTCAATAATCTGGAGAGTTTTTGTAAGATGTTTCTTCCATCAACCAACGAAGAAACACATTGGTACTTTCCCATGATGAGTGAGTGCTTCAGGATCTCTTGCACTTACATGTGCAGCAGAGTACAGCAATGGAAGCATGCTGGGCCCATAACCCAGAGGTAGGCAGATTGAAACTATCCTCTGCTATATGCATTTTTTTTTGTTAATTAAAGTAATCCAAAACTGGGATTGATATTTTGGCTCTTTTATTTTTACTTGAAGTACAACAACTTTTACCATTTTAATTTGTTTTAATAGTATATTGACAGTATTGTTTTCTTTCAAAAATCCACTTCATTTTCTTTACCCTATTATTAAAATGGTAATTGACAAAAACAAACTACATTGTCACCAGAAGAGCAATACAAAATGTACAAGTGATATATTAAAATCATATTTCCAGCTTGAATTTCAATGATGCATTGGGGCAACGATTTTGTGAGAAACATCTTCACCCTTAAATAAAGATTTTCTTAATTCCTTACCTGTGTGCTAATTAGATATCACCTTGTTTTCATATTAAACAGACTTCCACATGAGAAAGCAGCAAGGATGCAGTGGCGTTAATGTTTCCTGGTGTCAACTTGTATTATTTCAGTAGACATTGAAATGAGGATGCATCTTGCTGCCTTTCCAATGAAGCAAGTTTAAATTAGTAATAGGTGAAAAACCATCCTTACAAAGGTGTTAATCAGAGACTTGGCTTTGTGGACACTTTTCAGAGAACAAATTTGTTAGCATAAAAATAAAGCCAGAAAATGAAGAGCTGTTAAATCACTCAATTGGATTTTTCTGCCAGCATATTTTTTTTCTCTGCAACCCACTGCTAAATTGTGCTTCCTAGCTGTTTTTATAAAATCACTGAATCAAATCTAACTCTGATTACATCAGAGAAGGCCAGGTACCCTACACCGTAACAGGGGGTTTGAAATTTTGACTTGTCTACTTAAAGATCACCAAAATCTGATAACAAGGGAAATTAGGTCCCTGGGTGGGATTGAACCACCAACCTTTTGGTTAATCGCCGTACATACTAACTGTTTGCGCCACAGAGACACTTTGCAAAAGTCCATACTGACAAAGGCTAATAAGCATTCATCTAAAACGTTTCCTAGCAAAACTTTAAAAAGTCAATAATCTGGAGAGTTTTTGTAAGATGTTTCTTCCATCAACCAACGAAGAAACACATTGGTACTTTCCCATGATGAGTGAGTGCTTCAGGATCTCTTGCACTTACATGTGCAGCAGAGTACTGCAATGGAAGCATGCTGGGCCCATAACCCAGAGGTAGGCAGATTGAAACTATCCTCTGCTATATGCATTTTTTTTTGTTAATTAAAGTAATCCAAAACTGGGATTGAAATTTTGTCTCTTTTTTTTTTACTTAAAGTACAATAACTTTTACCATTTTAATTTGTTTTAATAGTATATTGACAGTATTGTTTTCTTTCAAAAATCCACTTAATTTTCTTTACCCTATTATTAAAATGGTAATTGACAAAAACAAACTACATTGTCACCAGAAGAGCAATACAAAATGTACAAGTGATATATTAAATTCATCTTTCCAGCTTGAATTTCAATGATGCATTGGGTCAACAATTTTGTGAGAAACATCTTCACCCTTAAATAAAGATTTTCTTAATTCCTTACCTGTGTGCTAATTAGATATCACCTTGTTTTCACATTAAACAGACTTCCACATGAGAAAGCAGCAAGGATGCAGTGGCGTTAAAGTTTCCTGGTGTCAACTTGTATTATTTCAGTAGACATTGAAATGAGGATGCATCTTGCTGCCTTTCCAATGAAGCAAGTTTAATTTAGTAATAGGTGAAAAACCATCCTTACAAAGGTGTTAATCAGAGACTTGGCTTTGTGGACACTTTTCAGAGAACAAATTTGTTAGCATAAAAATAAAGCCAGAAAATGAAGAGCTGTTTAATCACTCAATTGGATTTTTCTGCCAGCATATTTTTTTTCTCTGCAACCCACTGCTAAATTGTGCTTCCTAGCTGTTTTTTATAAAATCACTGAATCAAATCTAACTCTGATTACATCAGAGAAGGCCAGGTACCCTACACAATAAGAGGGGGTTTGAAATTTTGACTTGTCTACTTAAATATCACCAAAATCTGATCACAAGGTCAATTACGTCCCTGGGTGGGATTGAACCACCAACCTTTTGGTTAATAGCCGAACACACTAACCGATTGCGCCACAGAGACACTTTGCAAAAAGTACATACTGACAAAGGCTAATAAGCATACATCTAGAACGTTTCCTAGAAAAACATTAAAAAATCAATAATCTGGAGAGTTTTTGTAAGATGTTTCTTCCATCAACCAACGAATAAACACATTGGTACTTTCCCATGATGAGTGAGTGCTTCAGGATCTCTTGCACTTACATGTGCAACAGAGTACTGCAATGGAAGCATGCTGGACCCATAACCCAGAGGTAGGCAGATTGAAACTATCCTTTGCTATATGCATTTTTTTTTGTTAATTTAAGTAATCAAAACTGGGATTGATATTTTTGCTCTTTTATTTTTACTTAAAGTACAATAACTTTTACCATTTTAATTTGTTTTAATAGTATATTGACAGTATAGTTTTCTTTCAAAAATCCACTTAATTTTCTTTACCCTATTATTAAAATGGTAATTGACAAAAAAAACTACATTGTCACCAGAAGAGAAATACAAAATGTACAAGTGATATATTAAAATCATCTTTCCAGCTTGAATTTCAATGATCCATTGGGGCAACAATTTTGTGAGAAACATCTTCACCCTTAAATAAAGATTTTCGTAATTCCTTACCTGTGTGCTAATTAGATATCACCTTGTTTTCACATTAAACAGACTTCCACATGAGAAAGCAGCAAGGATGCAGTGGCGTTAATGTTTCCTGGTGTCAACTTGTATTATTTCAGTAGACATTGAAATGAGGATGCATCTTGCTGCCTTTCCAATGAAGCAAGTTTAATTTAGTAATAGGTGAAAAACCATCCTTACAAAGGTGTTAATCAGAGACTTGGCTTTGTGGACACTTTTCAGAGAACAAATTTGTTAGCATAAAAATAAAGCCAGAAAATGAAGAGCTGTTTAATCACTCAATTGGATTTTTCTGCCAGCATATTTTTTTTCTCTGCAAACCACTGCTAAATTGTGCTTCCTAGCTGTTTTTATAAAATCAATGAATCAAATCTAACTCTGATTACATCAGAGAAGGCCAGGTACCCTACACCATAAGAGGGGGTTTGAAATTTTGACTTGTCTACTTAAAGATCACCAAAATCTGATAACAAGGTCAATTACATCCCTGGGTGGGATTGAACCACCAACCTTTTAGTTAATAGCCGTACACACTAACTGATTGCGCCACAGAGACACTTTGCGAAAGTGCATACTGACAAAGGCTAATAAGCATTCATCTAAAACGTTTCCTAGAAAAACTTTAAAAAGTCAATAATCTGGAGAGTTTTTGTAAGATGTTTCTTCCATCAACCAACGAAGAAACACATTGGTACTTTCCCATGATGAGTGAGTGCTTCAGGATCTCTTGCACTTACATGTGCAGCAGAGTAAACATAGAAACATAGAATTTGACGGCAGATAAGAACCACTTGGCCCATCTAGTCTGCCCCTTTTTTATTTTATCCTTTAGGCAATCTCAACCCTTTTTTTAACCTTGATTCTTTGTAAGGATATTCTGTCCCAAGCATGTTTAAATTGCCCTACAGTCTTAGCCTCTACCACCTCTGATGGGAGGCTATTCCACTTATCCACTACCCTTTCTGTGAAGTAATTTTTCCTTAAATTTCCCCTGAACCTCCCCCCCTCCAGTCTCAATGTATGCCCTCGAGTTCTAATGCTTCTTTTCCTTTGAAGAATGTTTCCCTCCTGAACTTTGTTAAGACCCTTTATATATTTGAAAGTTTCTATCATGTCTCCCCTTTCCCTTCTCTCCTCCAAACTATACATGTTAAGATCTTTTAGCCTTTCCGGGTAAGTTTTGTGATGTAGGCCATGCACCATTTTAGTTGCCCTTCTTTGTACACTCTCTAATGTATTTATATCCTTCTGGAGATAGGGTCTCCAGAACTGGACACAGTATTCCAGATGGGGCCTTACCAATGACCGATACAGTGGCATTATCACTTCTTTTTTCCTGCTACTGATTCCTCTCCCTATGCAACCAAGCATCTGACTTGCCTTTCTCATTGCTTTGTTGCATTGCTTTCCTGCCTTCAAGTCACTTGAAATAGTGACTCCTAAATCTCTTTCCTCCTCAGTAGTTTCCATTATAGTACCCTTGATACTATACTTAGCCTTTGGGTTTTTGAGACCCAAGTGCATGATTTTGCATTTTTTAGCATTAAACTGTAGTTGCCACGTTCTTGACCATTTCTCAAGCCTACCTAGGTCATCAATCATTTGTTTGACCGCTCCCGGTGTGTGTACCCTGTTGCATATCTTTGTATCATCTGCAAAAAGGCATATCTTCCCTTCAATACCATCTGCAATGTCACCAACAAAGATATTAAAGAGAACTGGACCAAGTACAGATCCCTGGGGTACTCCACTGGTAACATTTCCCTCCATAGATTGCACTCCATTAACTACAACTGTCTGTTTCCTATCCTGCAACCAGGTTCTTATCCATTTCACTAATTTATAATCCACCCCCAGGCTTTCAAGTTTATTTAGCAGTCTGTGATGTGGGACAGTGTCAAATGCCTTACTAAAGTCGAGATATGCTACATCTACAGCTCCCCCTTGATCTATTATTTTCATCACAGAGTCAAAAAAAGTCAATAAGATTTGTTTGGCATGATCTCCCACCAGTAAATCCATGCTGTTTTGGATCCTGTAAGTTGTTTGATTTAAGATATTCCACTACTCTTTCTTTTAATAGTTTTTCCATTACTTTCCCTACTACTGATGTAAGGCTTACTGGTCTGTAGTTACTTGCTTCTTCCTTGCTTCCACTTTTGTGCAGTGGAACTACATTTGCTCTTTTCCAGTCCTCTGGAATATCACCTGTATTTAGTGACTGGTTAAATAATTCTGTTAAAGGTGTAACCAGGACATCTTTTAGCTCTTTGAGTATCCTTGGGTGTATTCCATCTGGTCCCATTGATTTATCCACTTTTAGTTTTGAAAGTTCTGTTAGGACCTTCTCCTCTGTAAATGTATTTTCATCTACCTTATTTTTATGAATGTCCTTGCAATTTAACTGTGGCCCCATCCCTTCTTCTGTAGTAAATACTGAGCAAAAATAATTATTTAGGTGATCTGCTATTGCCTTGTCTCCCTCCACCAAATGCCCACTCTCTGTCTTAAGTCTTATTATTCCTCCATTTGATTTTCTCCTTTCACTTATATACTTAAAAAAAGTTTTGCCCCCTTTATCTACTGACTGGGCCATTTTCTCCTCAGCTTCTGCCTTTGCACGTCTGATCACTTTCTTAGCATCCTTCCGTCTGTCCAGATACTTCTCTTTGTCGTTATTATTTTGAGTCTGTTTGTATTTCCTAAAAGCCATCTTTTTTGCTTTCACACTAGTTGATACTACTTTTGTGAACCACACTGGCTTCCTTTTCCTGGTGCTTTTCCTAACCATTTTGATACAAAGGTCTATTACACTTAGTAATGCACTTTTAATTTTTTTCCACCTCTCCTGCACCCCTTCCAAGTTCCTCCAGTCTGCCAATGAATCACTTAAACATCTCCCCATTTTTGCAAAGTCTGCATTTCTAAAATCCAACACCTTTGTTTTTGTGTGAGAGGAGTTGGATCCTGTCTTTATACTAAACCATACTGCTTGATGATCACTGGATCCCAGGTGCTCACCCACATATATATCAGATATTCTATCACCATTTGTAAGAATTAGATCTAATATTGAGTCTTTGCGAGTGGGCTCCCTCACCAATTGCTTGAGAGATGCTCCCTGTAAGGAATGTAGAAATGTGCCACTTGTAGCTGAACTTGCAAAAGACCCCTCCCAATTTACATCAGGTAAATTAAAGTCTCCCATGATTATGACTTCTCCCTTAAAAGCCATTTTAGAGATGTCCAACAATAGGTTCCTGTCCAAATCCTGCCCCTGGCCTGGTGATCTATAGATCACCCCAATGCGAATAATGTCATTCTTCCCAGTTTCTATGGTGACCCAAAGGGCCTCAGTTTTGGCTTCAATATTTTGTATTAAAGTGGCATTTATGCTTTTTTTCACATACATTGCTACCCCTCCTCCTATTCTTCCTATTCTATCTTTCCTAAATAAATTGTATCCTGGTATAGTTAAGTCCCAGTCATGATTCTCATTGCACCAAGACTCTGTAATAGCCACAAAATCCAGGTTATCCCTTGTCATTATCGCAATTAGCTCTGGAATTTTGTCTCCTAAGCTCCTAGCATTTGCAGACATAGCTTTAAAAAATGTTTCTGTGCATTTGTTAGTAGTAGCCATGTCCAGAGCGTACAAAATAAATGACAAGTTTAAAGTTGAAATTACCTGTTTGGGGATGTTGCTCAGTATTTGTTTTCTTTTACTAATCAGTAATCATACTCTGTCCTTTACACCACGACTATACCTTACTAAATATAAAGACATAGTACACCTGACCACAATGGGTTAATGTTCAAAAGAGGTAATCACCAGTTAGTATGCAATACTAAACTGTTTCACTGAGCAACTTCCCCACACATGCAATGACATTTTCAAGAAATCATTACATAAAGAAACATACATAAGTTTGCATAAGAGAGAACTGTAGTGAGCAGATTGGGGATGCCTTTTCCTAGGTTTTGTAAAAACGGATGATATGCATAAGATGAATTACATACTTTTGAGCATTAAGGCAGTCCTTTTGTGGTAGTGTTGGTGTGTTGATGTTTTCCTTCTGGTTTTCTTCGGTTTAACGCAGGTATAACGCTATTTTTATAATAACACTTTTATGTCAGCACTTCTATGAAAGCACTGCCAGCCGACGTCTATCCAGCCGTATACAGCAATGGAAGCATGCTGGGCTCATAACCCAGAGGTAGGCAGATTGAAACTATCCTCTGCTGTATGCATTTTTTTTTTAATTAAAGTAATCCAAAACTGGGATTGATATTTTGGCTCTTTTATTTTTACTTAAAGTACAATAACTTTTACCATTTTAATTTGTTTTAATAGTATATTGACAGTATTGTTTTCTTTCAAAATTCCACTTAATTTTCTTTACCCTATTATTAAAATGGTAATTGACAAAAGCAAACTACATTGCCACCAGAAGAGCAATACAAAATGTACAAGTGATATATTAAAATCATCTTTCCAGCTTGAATTTCAATGATGCATTGGGGCAACGATTTTGTGAGAAACATCTTTACCCTTAAATAAAGATTTTCTTAATTCCTTACCTGTGTGCTAATTAGATATCACCTTGTTTTCGCATTAAACAGACTTCCACATGAGAAAGCAGCAAGGATGCAGTGGCGTTAATGTTTCCTGGTGTCAACTTGTATTATTTCAGTAGACATTGAAATGAGGATGCATCTTGCTGCCTTTCCAATGAAGCAAGTTTAATTTAGTAATAGGTGAAAAACCATCCCTACAAAGGTGTTAATCAGAGACTTGGCTTTGTGGACACTTTTCAGAGAACAAATTTGTTAGCATAAAAATAAAGCCAGAAAATGAAGAGCTGTTTAATCACTCAATTGGATTTTTTTTGCCAGCATATTTTTTTTCTCTGCAACCCACTGCTAAATTGTGCTTCCTAGCTGTTTTTTATAAAATCACTGAATCAAATCTAACTCTGATTACATCAGAGAAGGCCAGGTACCCTACACAATAAGAGGGGGTTTGAAATTTTGACTTGTCTACTTAAATATCACCAAAATCTGATCACAAGGTCAATTACGTTCCTGGCTGGGATTGAACCACCAACCTTTTGGTTAATAGCCTTACACACTAACCAATTGCACCACAGAGACACTTTGCAAAAAGTATATACTGACAAAGGCTAATAAGCATTCATCAAGAACGTTTCCTAGAAAAACTTTAAAAAGTCAATAATCTGGAGAGTTTTTGTAAGATGTTTCTTCCATCAACCAATGAAGAAACACATTGGTACTTTCCCATGATGAGTGAGTGCTTCAGGATCTCTTGCACTTACATATGCAGCAGAGTACTGCAATGGAAGCATGCTGGGCCCATAACCCAGAGGTAGGCAGATTGAAACTATCCTTTGCTATATGCATTTTTTTTGTTAATTAAAGTAATCCAAAACTGGGATTGATATTTTGGCTCTTTTATTTTTACTTAAAGTACAATAACTTTTACCATTTTAATTTGTTTTGATAGTATATTGACAGTATTGTTTTCTTTAAAAAATCCACTTAATTTTCTTTACCCTATTATTAAAATGGTAATTGACAAAAACAAACTACATTGTCACCAGAAGAGCAATACAAAATGTACAAGTGATATATTAAAATCATCTTTCCAGCTTGAATTTCAATGATGCATTGGGGCAACGATTTTGTGAGAAACATCTTCACCCTTAAATAAAGATTTTCTTAATTCCTTACCTGTGTGCTAATTAGATATCACCTTGTTTTCACATTAAACAGACTTCCACATGAGAAAGCAGCAAGGATGCAGTGGCGTTAATGTTTCCTGGTGTCAACCTGTATTATTTCAGTAGACATTGAAATGAGGATGCATCTTGCTGCCTTTCCAATGAAGCAAGTTTAATTTAGTAATAGGTGAAAAACCATCCCTACAAAGGTGTTAATCAGAGACTTGGCTTTGTGGACACTTTTCAGAGAACAAATTTGTTAGCATAAAAATAAAGCCAGAAAATGAAGAGCTGTTTAATCACTCAATTGTATTTTTTTGCCAGCATATTTTTTTTATCTGCAACCCACTGCTAAATTGTGCTTCCTAGCTGTTTTTTATAAAATCACTGAATCAAATCTAACTCTGATTACATCAGAGAAGGCCAGGTACCCTACACAATAAGAGGGGGTTTGAAATTTTGACTTGTCTACTTAAATATCACCAAAATCTGATCACAAGGTCAATTACATTCCTGGGTGGGATTGAACCACCAACCTTTTGGTTAATAGCCTTACACACTAACCAATTGCGCCACAGAGACACTTTGCAAAAGTACATACTGACAAATGCTAATAAGCATTCATCTAAAACGTTTCCTAGAAAAACTTAAAAAAGTCAATAATCTGGAGAGTTTTTGTAAGATGTTTCTTCTATCAACCAACGAAGAAACACATTGGTACTTTCCCATGATGAGTGAGTGCTTCAGGATCTCTTGCACTTACATGTGCAGCAGAGTACAGCAATGGAAGCATGCTGGGCCCATAACCCAGAGGTAGGCAGATTGAAACTATCCTCTGCTATATGCATTTTTTTGTTTGTTAATTAAAGTAATCCAAAACTGGGATTGATATTTTGGCTCTTTTATTTTTACTTAAAGTACAATAACTTTTACCATTTTAATTTGTTTTAATAGTATATTGACAGTATTGTTTTCTTTCAAAATTCCACTTAATTTTCTTTACCCTATTATTAAAATGGTAATTGACAAAAGCAAACTACATTGTCACCAGAAGAGCAATACAAAATGTACAAGTGATATATTAAAATCATCTTTCCAGCTTGAATTTCAATGATGCATTGGGGCAACGATTTTGTGAGAAACATCTTTACCCTTAAATAAAGATTTTCTTAATTCCTTACCTGTGTGCTAATTAGATATCACCTTGTTTTCGCATTAAACAGACTTCCACATGAGAAAGCAGCAAGGATGCAGTGGCGTTAATGTTTCCTGGTGTCAACTTGTATTATTTCAGTAGACATTGAAATGAGGATGCATCTTGCTGCCTTTCCAATGAAGCAAGTTTAATTTAGTAATAGGTGAAAAACCATCCCTACAAAGGTGTTAATCAGAGACTTGGCTTTGTGGACACTTTTCAGAGAACAAATTTGTTAGCATAAAAATAAAGCCAGAAAATGAAGAGCTGTTTAATCACTCAATTGGATTTTTTTTGCCAGCATATTTTTTTTCTCTGCAACCCACTGCTAAATTGTGCTTCCTAGCTGTTTTTTATAAAATCACTGAATCAAATCTAACTCTGATTACATCAGAGAAGGCCAGGTACCCTACACAATAAGAGGGGGTTTGAAATTTTGACTTGTCTACTTAAATATCACCAAAATCTGATCACAAGGTCAATTACGTTCCTGGGTGGGATTGAACCACCAACCTTTTGGTTAATAGCCTTACACACTAACCAATTGCACCACAGAGACACTTTGCAAAAAGTATATACTGACAAAGGCTAATAAGCATTCATCAAGAACGTTTCCTAGAAAAACTTTAAAAAGTCAATAATCTGGAGAGTTTTTGTAAGATGTTTCTTCCATCAACCAATGAAGAAACACATTGGTACTTTCCCATGATGAGTGAGTGCTTCAGGATCTCTTGCACTTACATGTGCAGCAGAGTACTGCAATGGAAGCATGCTGGACCCATAACCCAGAGGTAGGCAGATTGAAACTCAAAGTTATTAAAAATATTGTATTAAATGAACTTCAGAGTGACTGTGTGTATAAGGTGTATAAGATACATTATTAGGTAGACACTGAGTGATGTGGGGAGTATAAGAAAACCTTGACATAGTGTTAAGTAGGTAAATAGGTTGAAGTAGTGGAAGTTGGAGAGGAGACTGTAAGGCAATCCGAGCAGAAGAATTGCAGAAATGCAGGTGAGAAAAGCAGTGTAGGCTCAAGGGGTGTAGATTTAGTATGAAATGAGTCAAAAGCGTAGATAAGGTGGGTGCAGAAATGTATTTGGAGTGTAAGAAATGAAAGGATTGTGAGAGGTTTAAGAAGCAATGGTAATTATGTTAGATGTTTTAAGTGTTTGCAGGTAAAATTGCATTGGTGCAGCTGTGCTTAAAAAACAAAATTACAATAATACAGATACAGGCATTTGTAGGTGAAATGGATGGTTTATGAAATGTCCAAGTAAGGTAGTTCTGTGCTATGTAACCAGATGCAACAATCAGGAGGTGAGTGATCTGAGGAGTAAGTGACTCACATTTGTTATTAGTTCTTCAGTTTTCTTTGTTTTGTTAGATTGGTGTGCTTCTGTTTTCCTTCTTTTTCACTTCAATTGAACGCTGATTGAACACTGCTGTTATGTGTCAATTTTATCACGCTTTGATAAAAATGCACGCTTAGATCAATAAATGCACAGCCAAATGGCTTTGCACAGCCTACACCATTGGACTTAAGTAGAAGACTATTACAAGTGAAACCAATAATTGAAATCTGTAACCACACCCCACCCCCTCAAATGCCAGGCAATAAATTACCTTAAAAACAACAACCAGGCATTCCACAAAGATTAAACTGGGTCTATATCATTCAAAACTTTAAAAAAGTACTTCAAAATCACATACTATGCAATAATGTTTCAATTTGCATTACCCAGCAGAATTAGCTTTGCATATATAGATATAGTGCAGCAGAATATATTGGTGGTTGTAGTCAATTGTAATTACCTGGAGGTGACAAGAAGAGAAGAAACGTCAATTCACAATCGATATCAGCTGAAGATAAATTAATGCTGATTGAACACTGCTGTTGTGTCAATTTTATCACGCTTTGATAAAAATGCATGCTTAGATCAATAAATGCACAGCCAAATGGCTTTGCACAGCCTACACCATTGGACTTAAGTAGAAGACTATTACAAGTGAAACCAATAATTGAAATCTGTAACCACACCCCACCCCCTCAAATGCCAGGCAATAAATTACCTTAAAAACAACAACCAGGCATTCCACAAAGATTAAACTGGGTCTATATCATTCAAAACTTTAAAAAAGTACTTCAAAATCACATACTATGCAATAATGTTTCAATTTGCATTACCCAGCAGAATTAGCTTTGCATATATAGATATAGTGCAGCAGAATATATTGGTGGTTGTAGTCAATTGTAATTACCTGTAGGTGACAAGAAGAGAAGAAACGTCAATTCACAATTGATATCAGTTGAAGATAAATTAATGCTGATTGAACACTGCTGTTATGTGTCAATTTTATCACGCTTTGATAAAAATGCACGCTTAGATCAATAAATGCACAGCCAAACGGCTTTGCACAGCCTACACCATTGGACTTAAGTAGAAGACTATTACAAGTGAAACCAATAATTGAAATCTGTAACCACACCCCACCCCCTCAAATGCCAGGCAATAAATTACCTTAAAAACAACAACCAGGCATTCCACAAAGATTAAACTGGGTCTATATCATTCAAAACTTTAAAAAAGTACTTCAAAATCACATACTATGCAATAATGTTTCAATTTGCATAACCCAGCAGAATTAGCTTTGCATATATAGATATAGTGCAGCAGAATATATTGGTGGTTGTAGTCAATTGTAATTACCTGTAGGTGACAAGAAGAGAAGAAACGTCAATTCACAATCGATATCAGCTGAAGATAAATTAACGCTGATTGAACGCTGCTGTTATGTGTCAATTTTATCACGCTTTGATAAAAATGCACGCTTAGATCAATAAATGCACAGCCAAACGGCTTTGCACAGCCTACACCATTGGACTTAAGTAGAAGACTATTACAAGTGAAACCAATAATTGAAATCTGTAACCACACCCCACCCCCTCAAATGCCAGGCAATAAATTACCTTAAAAACAACAACCAGGCATTCCACAAAGATTAAACTGGGTCTATATCATTCAAAACTTTAAAAAAGTACTTCAAAATCACATACTATGCAATAATGTTTCAATTTGCATTACCCAGCAGAATTAGCTTTGCATATATAGATATAGTGCAGCAGAATATATTGGTGGTTGTAGTCAATTGTAATTAACTGTAGGTGACAAGAAGAGAAGAAACGTCAATTCACAATCGATATCAGCTGAAGATAAATTAACGCTGATTGAACGCTGCTGTTATGTGTCAATTTTATCACGCTTTGATAAAAATGCACGCTTGGATCAATAAATGCGCAGCCAAACGGCTTTGCACAGCCTACACCATTGGACTTAAGTAGAAGACTATTACAAGTAAAACCAATAATTGAAATCTGTAACCAAACCCCCCCCACCTCAAATGCCAGGCAATAAATTACCTTAAAAACAACAACCAGGCATTCCACAAAGATTAAACTGGGTCTATATCATTCAAAACTTTAAAAAAGTACTTAAAAATCACATACTATGCAATAATGTTTCAATTTGCATTACCCAGCAGAATTAGCTTTGCATATATAGATATAGTGCAGCAGAATATATTGGTGGTTGTAGTCAATTGTAATTACCCAGTAGAATTAGCTTTGCAAATATAGATATAGTGCAGCAGAATATATTGGTGGTTGTAGTCAATTGTAATTACCCAGCAGAATTAGCTTTGCATATATATAGTGCAGCAGAATATATTGGTGGTTGTAGTAAATTGTAATTACCCAGCAGCAGCTCTACTGCACTCAACATAACCAGTGCTCACAATATATATAATGCTATATACTATGCCATAGTGGTGCTTACTATATAACACCTCCTACTGCGTTCCCCCTGGCAATGAGCATGACACCCAGAGAGTGAAACCCCTGGCAATGAGCATGACACCCAGCACATGAAACTCTTGGCGTTGAGCAGTTTTTGTAAAAGTAATTAGAAGCTTTACTGTAGGGCATAGTGTATCACAGATATTGTGGTGAGTGACATAATATGTTCCAAAGGGCATTAATGTGTGGGGCTTAACATGGTGGAAATTACTGTACTTTTTTCCCTGTGGTGGCCGAGGTCTGTTGGTGCAGGGTCAAGAACTAGGGTGTAAGGTAGTCTTTGCCTGCAAGGCTACGCTCATTTTATGGAGACCATACCCATACATTTAAGTGTGGCATATACCTGCGCTTGCTCGCGGGGTGAGAACATCTCCCTAATTGAATTCAGCGATATGAATAGAGGTTGTGCAGCAGCCACAGAAAGGGTTAATCTCTGCAGCTTGTCACTAAATTACATTGTTGCAATTTTAGCTGAGAGCTGCAATAATTACTCTAATACATAACACAGCCAACACTTCTATATTCACACAATATACTGCATGGTGAATATAGAAGTGGTGCTTGCTAAACAGCACCTCCTACTGCATTCCACATCACCGCTGGTCACACTCATATCAGGCCCATAATGCTGTATACTATGCCATAGTGGTGCTTACTATATAACACCAGGTGCTGTGCAGTGGTCAAAACACACTAACTGGTCCCATGCTGTTGTTGAACTAAAGGCCTATACACACGATGAGATTCGGTCTATGCTAATAGGTTTAAAAAGGTTACATAAAAGCTACTTTATGTATTTATTCATTAAAGTTTTTAAGTTGTATTTTACAACCATACAATGATATGATATATAATGTATCGTATAATCATTACATAATGTTGATGGCATTGAATTGTCTCTGCCTTGACTAGTGGCAGCAGCTTCAGCACTAAGTGGAAGTGGATCTTGATCTTTCCCTATTTTACCCTCCACCTTTTTGTTCTCCATTTTTTAATGTGTGGAATTATATGCCAGTAATATATCTGGAATTAGACGGTGGTAATGTCTGGAATTAGATACCACTAGATAGATACCAGATATCACTGTGACTGGAATGATGACATATGCACAGTGACAGGACACTACCACAGCACCCTACAGCAGCCATATGCGGCACAAGACACTGGAGTATTAGTAATGTACTGTAGTATACTGAGCACCACAAGACAATGAGCAGTGATACGGAGCACTGATGAGATTACTAGAACTGACACTGAGCAGCCAGATGCAGCACTGGACTATTAGTAATGTTCTGTAGTATACTGAGCACCACAATGCAGCACAAGACAATGAGCAGTGATACTGAGCACTGATGAGGATACTAGAACTGACACTGAGCAGCAAGATGCAGCACTGGACTATTAGTAATGTACTCTAGTATACTGAGCACCACATTGCAGCACAAGACAATGAGCAGTGATACTGAGCACTGATGAGGATACTACTGAGAACTGACACTGAGCAGGAGAGACACACTACAATTTCATCTTGCGCCTCTTTTTTTATTTATCTTTGCATCATGTGCTGTTTGGGGCTATTTTTTTAAGTACCATCCTGTCTGACACTGCAGTGCCACTCCTAGATGGGCTAGGTGTTTGTGCTGCCCTCTTGGGTCGCTTAGCTTAGTCATCCAGGGACCTTGGTGCAAATTTTAGGACTAAAAATAATATTGGGAGGTGTGAGGTGTTCAGAACAGACTGGAAAGGAGTAGAAATTATGGTTATTGAACTTAATACTATAGGATCAAAATTACCCCCAAATTCTATGATTTTAGCTGTTTGAGGTTTTAAAAAAAAATCACCCGAATACAAAACCCGAAAGGGTGGTTTTGCCAAAACGCGTCCGTATCCAAAACACAACTGCGGATCCGAAACCAAAACCAAAACATGAAACACGAAAAATGCCCGCTGCACATCTCTAGTTAGGGGAGAAGCATGTAGCCTTGTAGACTATGCACAGCTATATCTAGAAAAATATACGATCTAATCTTTAACCAACCAATGCAAGAAAGTATTTAATGTGAAAATACGAAACACTAGACTAATTGGAGGTGCGCCCTAAAGCAAATTACAATGTTAGGATTAGGGGGTTCGGAAAGACCTCTAGTGTAAACACTACTATATACATTTTAAGATAGGAAGGTACAAATTAAATATTCACATTGCATCTATGGGCTGGATTCAAATGTCCCTTTCCTCCCTCAATCGTGCCCGTCAGCAGCTATTCTAATGTTGCTGCCAACGGGTGCGACATGTTTATTTCAGCTCGCTACCCCCAGGGGAAACAAGCTGAAATGTGTGCAAAGAGACCCATTTGGGCAACCAAACGGTGTCTTTTCATGATCGCGCCCATTACTTTATTCAGGTTTAGGTGCTTTGTGCACCTAAACCAGAGTGTAATGGGCGCAATAATTGAGGGCATTTGAATTTCCCTTATATGTGTGTGTGTGTGATATACACACAGACACACATACTGTATTTCTTTATATAATGGACACCTCAGTTTCTATTCATTCATGTCCTGCCCCCTACTCTGTCAGACCCCTTCCCCTCTACTTTTCTGACCCCAAACGCCACTCATTCTTGTTGAGTGCTGGTGGGCCCATTCAGAATTTTGCTATGGGGCCCACAAAGGTCTAGTTACGCCACTGGGCAGGGTTATAGAGGAGGCGGTGCAAGGCATCCTGGGAACAGTCAAAGCTTTAGCCTGTTGGTGCCTTGGATCAAGATCCAACTCTACACCCCGATGTTAGTGTAGTGCCTTTTGGGGTTAAGGTTTTACAGAAAGTTACAGGTTTTTTTAATTTAGTAAAATATGCCCCATTTTAAAGATAGGGCATTTACATTTGTTGCACCTGTGCAGTACATAGCAGCCTGCAGGGCATGTACAGTGGCTTCATTTGGGTGCACATACATTGCCGGCTCCTGGTCGCAAACTGAAATTATTGTGTGTAAGTGGAATTAGCGGTGTTTATGTCATACAGGGGGGTGGGGGAGGTTTGTGGTTGGTGGGGGGCACACTGTGTGATTATTATCCTGCATCTATACATACATGCGCTAACACCTGGACATACACTGATGTACCCACACCTAATATCCATACATACACGCCCTGACACCTGGACATACACCAACATTCCCACACCTGCATCTATACATACACATGCTGACACCTGGACATACACCAACATACAAGCACCTGCATCTATATATACACGCGCTGACAAATGGACATACACCGACGTACCCACACTTGCATCTATACATACATGCACTGACATCTGGACATACAAGCACCTGCATCTATACATACACGCGCTGACACCTGAACCTACACTGACGTTCCCACACCTGCATCTATACATACACATTCTGACACCTGGACATACACAGACGTACCCACACCTGCATCTATACATACACGCGTTGACACCTGGACGTACACTGACGTACACACACCTACATCTATATATGCATGGATGCAAATGTGGGTACGTCTGTATACGTCCAGGTGTTAGCATGTGTATGTATAGATGTTAGGTGTGGGTACATCAGTGTATGTCCAGGTGTCAGCACATGTCTGTATAGATTCACATGTGGGTAAGCCGGTGTACGTCCACGTGTCAGCATGTGTAGGTATAGATGCAGGTGTGGGTACGTTGGTGTACGTTTAGGGGTCAGCGTGTTTATGTATAGATGTTGGTGTGTGTATGTCAGTGTACGTACAGATATAGGTGTGTGTATGTATGTATGTATGTATGTATGTATATGTATAGAGGAAGGTGTGATACATACATATAACACATACATGATAGATACATACATATATCACACACACGATAGATAGATAGATAGATAGATAGATAGAACACATACATACAAGATAGATACATACATACATACATGATAGATACATATATATATATATACACACACATACGATAGATAGATAGATAGATAGATAGAACACATACATACAAGATAGATACATACATACATACATACATGATAGATACATATATATACACACACATACGATAGATAGATAGATAGATAGATAGATAGATAGATAGATAGATAGATAGATAGATACATACATATATATATATATATCACAAACATATATGATTCATACATATATCACACACACATACATGATACATACATGAGAAAGACCTGGGATGGTGATGAGGCCAGGGCCCCCTGCTGATGTTGCGTTGAGGAAGGCAGTGTTCCAGGGCGGATGCCAGTCGGGGAGAGCGCCGCGCAGCCCGGGAAAAATACTGCTGAGGAGCTACATCTGGAAGAGCCCCTGGGAGGGAGAGTGCCACATGCCCCATCCTGCGTGGCAGACTCTGCAGGCCTGCACATGGGAAGGGAGGTCTCTGGCCACACATACTCACCCTTCTGCTGAAGCCCCGCTGCTGTCCCCATCAGCGCTCTCCAGCGGGGAGCGGGGCCAGGATGAACCTCAACCTGTGAGAACTATCTTCATGATCAAGAGATCTCATATGCAAGATAAGTATGTGTTGGGATAGGGCTGGGGAGGGCGGCTGCTCGGGCACACCCCCGTCAAGTTAAGGAGATTTAACTGAGGAAGCACAAGGGAACTCTCGTCTGGGGACAACAACTGCAGGGAGACCACATCTTTTCAGATGAACATGGGAGGGCGGAAGGCTGCCTAATACTGAAGCACCCTCAGACATTAAACCATATGCAACAACTATTGCAAGCATTCCTGGGGGAAGGTCTGCAGCAGACGGATTTGCATACGGTGATGTCATCCAAGCAGTGGGCCAAAGTTGGCTGGAACCCTCATCTGTATATGAAAAGAGAAAAGGGGCATGCAGGGCATGGCGGCCTTTTGCGGCGCTTGTATAACCCCAAGTTTGCATTAAACACCCCCACCCTCCTTCGGTGTGGGGCTCATGTTGGCCATGCCCAAGCCCCTGAAGCATTCAAGCTGATTTC